>NW_028297107.1:5308676-5608676 GCF_055798465.1 Pogonomyrmex barbatus
AATGCCTTTTCAATCCTCGCCTTGCCCCACGTCCTCGATTAATGAGTCTCCGTCAATAAGATTAATCGGTGATTTCTCGATTTTTCAGCACGCTGAGGTGGAGGATGGAGGAGCTGGAGACGCTGGAGAGCACGGAGTGCCCGGAGTGCCCCGGGCCGCCCCCTGAGTTCCGGTTGCCGCCGCCCCCCCGGCCACCCTTCCTTACCGAAGGCACCTTCTGCTCGGAGTCACCCCTCGCCGAGCTCGAAGACTGCGTTGCTATCCCGGTAAATCCATTTTCGATCTTTTCCCTCGATTCTTCTAAGCAATTTGATTTACCGTGCGCAGCAGTGATAAGATTATATTGCCCTTGTCTCTGGAAATCTTACGTTTAACTTTTCGACACGTTTCATAATCACGAGGAAATTATTTGTAAGATGAACTCATCCTCGACTGAAAATTGATCATAACGTTTCAAATAAAATTTCTCAGAAATTCTAAATTGTTGAAAAAGAAATTAATTAATTAATTAATTCAAAATTTATCAATTAAAGCGATAGCTTTAATTTTATTTTGCATAAATGCGAGCGCTGTGCAATATCGCAATTACACATCGTACACCCGTAACAGATTGTCATTTGCGTTACGTGTGTGAATTGTTTCGACCTTTATCTCGGCGTTACGGACGACACGACACACGTTACTTCCGAAGAACGCGTTCGATAGTTCGATATGCGCGCAGTCGGTGATCCGTATTAATCTGCAAATCGCCTTTGCCGAGCGACGAGTATGCTCGCTAATTCCCCGACTCGTTACTTCACATCCGTAACTAATTCCGCAGTTCTCTGTAATTCGGTCTTCTTTCCGCGGCTTACATCGATCGACCGTACGGTCGATTCCGCCGCTCTCGAGACGCGGCGCGGCGCACGGACGGTAACCGCTTCAGCTGCGATTCGTCGCTCATTCGAGGAATATTTACGTTCAACGACTGCACTCTCGAAGATCGATGGTCGGGAGTTGCCGCAAAAACCGGCGGCGCAAATCGCGAACCTCGCTTCGCGATTATTAAAATGTCGGCGAGAAAATGGGGAAAAGTTCAAGGAAATCGACCGCGAGCGCTCAACCGCGCGAGAAATTATTATTATTATTATACGCGACGTTTCCCTCGAGGAGATACAATTTCCTTATATATCAGTCGGTTTCTGGATATAGTCCGCGAATTATAGCCGCATGCTCGGAATAATCGATACGATACGTCACAATTATTTACTTTAATTGAATTATTCATGAACAGAGAGGGACGGATTCGGTGCAGCCATTGAGATCGACGCGATTATTATTATATTCAAGTGAGTAGCGGTAAACCAGATTGTTATGACATTTGATGCGCTAGATTTCGCCAGGTCTGATTTTATTGACCCACTTGAAGCCGTGGCCCGGATACTCGGGGAGAATCGCCACTCGCGATTTCGAGGTGTTAAATGCCTCTTATTACCCGACGTGCGCCGCCGTGCACTCTTTTTCGTCTCTCCTCCGTGAAAAAGTCAACGCGACCGTCGGACAAGCACTCTCGGGCCGGGAATTTCGCACGTCCCGTAAGAATTTTCCGGGCGTTTAATTGCAAGTACAATCGCAGAAAGTCTCGTCAGAATCCTCACGGAGGGAGATAAATTGGATATCCTGCTGTTATCTCTTTTTCTATCCGCCGAGTGCGCGCAAGAACTGTCTTGAATAATAGAGTATCATGGAAAAACGAGAGATAGCGGAGAGGGGCAGGAAGGGGCAGAGGAAAGAGGGAGAGACGGGAGGAAGAGGGTGGGACAAAAAGACGCGCTAGAACAGCCAGGGGGAAAGGTTGAAGTTAATGTAAAATACATAAACGGAGCACTCGGGCAATTAAAGCAATCAGCATTCGCCGGGATTTTTCCGTCTTATCAAAGCGCCCCTTCCTCCGCCACTGTCCCTTTTAATCTTCCTAGTATCAGCGTGATTCGCGTAATATGTAACGGCCTGTATTTTCTTCGGTAATTTATTGCTCGTCACGCTAGGAAGCTTTTATTGAGCTTTCATTGGATGTTATTCCGGGATATTGTTACGTTTCCAAGCGCGAATGTAAATCTGGTTTATTCTTTACAGACTCTAGTAATTTGTCGATTGCATTCGCGTGCACGGTACTACCGTTAATTAACTGTAATAACCATAATAATAATAATTCTAATAATAACGAGCATCATCGACACGCAGCTTGAATTGTCGGTTTCGTATTTCTACTTTTTTCCCTCCATTAAAGTTTGATCGACTGAATGGATTATCCGACTGATACACGTCGAACGTGATTAATTTTTATTTCACTCGATATACATGGAAAAAAATTAATTTTAAATCAAGATAAATATTTTCATATACAAGCAAGAATATTATAATCTTCTTAAAAATTTTACTCTTAATTATCCGATTGAATTTGATGCAAGTTACTTACTTTTGCTCAACTCAAGACTAAAAGTCTTCTGAAATATGAAGATTAATATTTTTGCTTACGAGAATATATAGTCTCGATTTAAGACCAATTTTTTTTTCTACGTATCCGCTAATGAGTCACACTATGTTATTCGTACAAAACGTTCCAGTTATCGTCGCAAATGTGTTCCCACGTGAAACTCTGAGACGTAACGCGCGAATGAAATGGCGGAGAGTCGGGGGATTAAGGTGGGCGAAAGAAATATTGAAATGCCACGGGCTCATATATATATATATATATATATATATATATATATATATATGTATATGCGCACATAGCGCATATGTATAGAGTCGACGGTTTTCTTGAGCGTGCGATGCATACGCTGCAACGTGCTTTGTACAGTTTCCTTCGTCTGCTGGCATGATCACAGCACGAACCGGACGTGCGAATGGGAGCGTCGCGGATGAGAAGAAGAATTTCCAATTAAAGCGCGCGATTCTCTCGACGTCAATACTTCCCCCGGCGACTTCTCTTCAAGCACGATAACTCAGCGGTAAGTCTCGCTCCGACGGCGAGTCTCGATCCCTCGTCGTTCTGACGTAACTGCACGATAACTGCATTGCGCTAGATAGCGAGTTTAACTGATTGCCGTGAGAAATTTAACGTATATAACGCGGATGAGATAATCGCTTAATATTTCCTCAAACGAGCATCATTTTTTTTCTTTCTTTTTTTTTCTTTTTTTCTTTACCACGACGCCGAGCTCACGAGAGAGATGTACTCGGCTGTCTCCTTGTCGTAATACCGAGACTTCCACGATTGGCGAGATCGCTAAAAGTGATCTCGTTAGATTGCGCGAGAATGATCTCGTCGGATTTTCCCAAACGCCGTTACGGGAGCCGAGGTTGAAATGCAGTCGCGAAAATCCGACAGCCAAGATGAAGCTGCCCGGTTACACCGGCGGAGACTGGCTGCACGCGCGAAATAACGCCCGCGTCTACGACGTCTTATCGTCGGTTAAATCGAGCACGGATAAAAAGAGCGACGCAGCTGGCGTTAAAAGTGAACGGGTGGTAAGAATAATCGTCGCCACCGATGTAAATAGAGGGAGACCACCGTCGGTTGGGGCGACGCGAGGGAGCGCAGTTTCGGTATATTGTCTCTAGCGGATGGCCGGCGCGTAAAGAAAAAGAAAAAAAAAATACCATAGAGGAAAAGCGTATTTACCCCGGCGCGGGCGCCATCGCGCCCGTCTCTTCTCGCTCGTCCTCTCCTCCTTCGAACCCCCTCCCCCCTCGCGGTCCTCCCGTGCAGAGTCGCCTCTCTCGCGACGATAAAAACGTCGCACGGCTATTAATAGGGAACATGTGTCTCCCGACCTTGTTGCACGCCGCTCGAGCCATTATCGTGCGATTTTACATCATTACAGATAATTGGAGACACGACGCGTCGCGCTCTAGGCGCGTCTCGATGGGGAGATATATTTTAGGAAATTAACACCCGTGAACTCCCGAGAGATCTGATAAATTCCTTTTCCGACGCTCGCCGTTGCGGCCCGTAGACTGCGTATTTTGCAGATCCGTAGTCAGCGTCAAGTGCAATCTCTATTAAATTTGTAAATGTAAAACGCGACCGACCATTGAAATCAATTTATTGACGTCTTTACACCGAAACAACGTAGTTTGCTTCGCTTCGTAGGTTGCTCGCCGTTAGCGAGATACACATCGCGTTGTTAATACCATTTAAACGTGGTATCGCCGGGTACTGCATCGGTGGCCATTCGTAACTATTGAATGCGGAATTATCGTATTCGAATGATTAATATCGCTGACGCCGCGGAATGGGGGGGCACCCTCGAGAAATTCGTCGAGATAAAATTGATTCGGAGTTGCAGTCGAAGGCGATGGTATTGTTGCTGCTGCTGCCGCTGCTGCTGATGTTCCATAGTTTTGCGGGATCTAATAAAGAGCACGACCGACGTCGCCGGCGTCCCTGCAACGTGTTGTCGAATTACTTTGACACCAAGCCCGCGCCACCGACCGTAATCAAAATTAATTGCCCGCCGGATAATAAGACTCCGCCGTTTCCTGCGGTGTCGCACTCCATGAAACGGCGCGGGATGCCGGCAATAAATACGAACGGCGAGCTGGAATCCGATCGTTAATTATTTTCCATTGTCGCCGCTGAGTAACGGCATAATATGAGCCGGCCCGCGGCCCATTGTCACGTTTAAATTAATAACTGATTGCTCGGCGCGATCGTTCTCTCAATTCATGGCTGCACTTAAGAACGAGACCGCGCCCGCGAAGTGCGTGCGTGAAACTGACGTATCACGAAACTCATTAATTATCGAGAGCTTTCCAGCTTCACTTTTAATATCTCGACAGCTCTATATATGGATTAGAAAAGTAATTCCAGTCTAGATAGAAGTATAGAACTCGGGATGTCTGCTATTTGGAAAAACCTGGAGAAACCTGGATTTCTCAGGGAATTTTTTTTCCGAGTTTGAGAATAGACACATCCTGGTGTTATTAAAAATGAAGTCAGAATTTTTGAAAATTAATGAGTCCCCGCGAAATAAAACGCGCATAAGAAGCATCTATTCGCGAGAAATACTTCTTGAAGAGTGAGTATCTTAATTCTCTGCTTAATTCTCTACTTTATCATTTTGCGGAGCAAGCAGTAGAATTTGTGGATTTCGGCTTAACGAATCGATGGACCCTCCCCGCGTTTGTTTGAGTCCAACGTCATCGATGGATTAACGACAGATGACGTGACGTTTATTTCGATGCACAATGCAGGCGAGGCGTTGCACGTGCAGGTGGCAAATAGAACGCATAGAACGACCAGAACCGGCGGTGACAGTGGCAGCGTCGCGCCACGCCATGCCACGCAAATCCCCGCTGGTTTCGGGGGGTGGGGAGGGAAGGGGTGAGCCCACGGCGATGGTTTTTGCGCGCTCTCGCGTTCGGCTTTACGGGACGTTAAATGCATCGGGTAAGTCGTTAATTGAATTCTCGCCCTGGCGACCGCCCCTTCCCTTCCTCGCTCTCTCCTCCCGCGTTTCCAGCGTTACGAGAAGTGCCGGAAATGCAGTGAGCGTTTTGTCCGTGGCCCTTGAAATTAGGATGACAACGAGAATGATGACGGTAAATGAATCTTGTAAATTTTATAATTTATAATTGTAGGTTCTCTTTTCGCAGAATTTTTTATTTTCACGCACGAAAAAACGCACGTTTTTGTGATGTTATGATGCAACGTGTCAGATGGATCTTCCCCGAATGAAAAGGTGTTCTCCCTTGGAAAAATAGGTTTTTTTGTTTTTCAAAGCAGTGAATTTTCTCACAAAACAATCGCAATATCTTTACCTCTTTCATCGTGCTTTCGAGGAAGATCTACTTTCCGAAAGATGTTACGCTGAACATTCGGACGTTGAACGTTTATGTTTATGTAACGTACATAAAAGCGCATGGGGGCGCGTTTCGCGGGCGATTTTACTGCGTACGCGTGCGGGAGAACGCGCGCAAAGTCATTTACGAAGCGTTCTTACGAGCGAAAAAAAAAACACGTTTGAAGATATGGCTTGCGAAACGGCGGGTAATAGCGGCAGAGAGAGACGAAGCACAGAATAACAATAGAAGAAATTGTCTTCGTCGAAGAGAGGAAAGAGAAAGAAAAAGTATTAGCCCTCTGTGTATTTCACACACGCGTATGTGTGTGTGTGTGTGTGTGTGTGTGTGTGTGTGTGTGTGTGTGTGTGTGTGTGTGTGTGTGTGTGTGTGTGTGTGTGTGTGTGTGTGTGTGTGTGTGTGTGTGTGTGTGTGAAACCAAACCGAGAGTAGTGCGCTCTACCTTTGCGAAGCTGAATTTTTTTCCCGCGTGTTCTCCCCGCCCCGCGGAAATTCCATTCCGCGGAGAAACACTCGTCTCGCGCTGCGCGAAAGTCGAGTTACTTTAATTCCCGTCGGATTATCTCGACTCTCGTTCGCCGGACTCTCTTATCGCCCGGCTGTTCTCGAGATCATAGAACCAGAAACGACGGCGGCGGGCGGCGGCAGTTGCGTTTAATCCGACATGAAATTTCCACGTAAGTTGCGTTCCGGGTTGTGCTCCGAGTGATTTTTAATCTCCTCGTTATCTTTCTCCTTCTCTCGCACCTCAAAAAGGGTAAAAAGCACCGGGGAGCTCCGCGAAATCCATTCTTGAATCTTAATCGAGATATAATTGTACCGCTTCGGGAACCGTATCTCCCGCGGCTTGAGAATCTCTCTTCTGTCCCTTCTCGTGTCCCTTTCGCTCTTCCGGCTCGCCTCTGCTCCGTTTCCTCCTCTCAGACTCGCGGTATGCGCGAGAGCGAATTTAGATTTTTCCCGCGTGCCCACGGGAGATCGAATCTACTTTAATGTTACACGAGACGGCTTATAATTAGTCCGACTATCGCTGGCTTGCCTCGGAAAAGCCAATTTGGGTTTTCAATTCCCGATCGTCATTTTGGGCCGTAAAAATTTACGCGATAATTTATAAATTTATTAAATAAATTTATTATCTTAAAAATGAGATCTTTTCAGTTTAATTTTGACTTGTGAACATGACGGCTCTAAAATATTTTTCTAACTTTGTAAGTTATTTATGGCGTCCGCCTTATTGGAAAACAAGGTTTTTATTTTGCAACGATTTCAGTTGTTTACGCTTATTTGGCGAATTTTAATTGACCGATAGTTTTAAGTTAGTTTTGATTAGCGGGCAGCATTAATTAACTTGATTTTTAACTCTGTGTGTTGCGAACATGTTTTGGTTTCCTAGTGGTTCGTTTATTGCGAAAGTAATTCGGGACCGAGATGGTCCACAAACAGGGTATTCCATTTCATGTTCGAGCAGAATTAAGCTCCGGATTACTACCCGGTATATCCACCACCTTTCTCGATTTGTTATCTCCGTACGAACGAATCCGCGCGGCAAGATTTTAATACACGCCTTTCAGAATTTATTTGGCTCATTAATGGGAACGGGGAATACTTTCCCGGGAGAGAGAAGTTGTACCTTAATCGCGTTTATTTCTATCTTATTTTACATCTTGCGATCGCTTATTAATCTGCGAAACCAAAGCGAGGTCGGCCGTCTCGTCATTTATCACGGGCAATTTGCTTGTACTTTTGAGGCGCGAATTAATTTGCATGCGCCACGACTCGACTGGTCTCGTTCGCTTTTCTCATCTCGATCCTCCGCGGGCTGCCGCAGCCGCACTTCCGCTCCCGTCGAGGTCGCGGAGCGCGTACTCATCTGCTTATAGGAGTGATAATTTAGCAACGTAATTCCCCTCCCCCATCCCCTCCATCCGTTCCCTGCACCTCGTGAAAACTTTCGGATCGCCGGAGTCGCAGGCGCGCGAAATAGCGCGAAGAAATCGTGTTGGGGCACACATTTTCGCTCGCGGAAACGCGCACGCACACGCGGACGATTGTTTCAACGAACGCGGCGCCGCCGTTCTGAATTTCGCTTTAACCTCTGCGACGACGAAAGTTTGGATTAAGTCGGCGGTATAATGCGACGAGCACGGGCAATTGGACAAGTTTGGATTTGAATTATAGCCGCCGTGAGATTGCGAAAACCACCCCTCGTCCCACACCCCCCGATACTCCTCTCTCTCTTCCTGCGGCGTTAGCCATCTGGCCGCTAACTCCGGCTAACGATGCCGAGAAATGGCTGTTTCAGAACGATGGTTAAAAAAAAATTATTGATTTTCAAGAGAATCGAAAACTTTTGAGTTAGAATTTAGAATTTAGAAAATATCGCAAATTAGCCACTGTGCCAATTGTTACGATGGATTTGCAATTTGAAAAAATACCGCTTAATGCAAATTAAAAAAAGTGACCTTGTCTGTCTCGAGTGCCTTTAAATTTATAATAAAAGCGAGCTACGGGATGCGTCATCCAGGAATAATAATCACAAGTTCCTGACAGCGTTGCTGTTTAAAATTGCAAATGTCGGACGATAAAGTCGCGAAAAGTCTTTTTCTCCGATTCCGATACAAGATTCCCTGCCAGAAGGGAGAGAAGAAGGCAGGAGGAGGAAGAGGAGGGGGAGGGTGTAAGGCTGAATCGCTAAGGAGATGACGGGCAAAGAAGCGAACGGTCAAGCCTTTTTGCGCCGAGCGAAGTCTCTTTATTACGCGAGGGAATCCGCTTTGTTTTCGCCGGCGCCTCGAGAGTCGCGAGAAAGAGAATCGCGGACGCCGTAAAAAAGGGAGAAGGGGGACAGGCGGGAGAGGGGGGGGGGAGAAGAGCGAAAAGAAATGCAGAAGGAATGCCACTCGCGCTCTCGCAGTCTCGGTGGAACTTCGCGCGTCTTGATGGGAATTGAAGAACTGAAAAATGAACGGGAAACGGAGCAACAAAATCGCGGCACAGAAAACGCCCCTCGCGCTACCATGTCGGTGTATCCGGTAGAATACAGGGAAAGGACCTCCCGTTATTTCGGAAGATATTTTCGTCCATCCAGGAGAGATCTGTTACCTGCCGATCGTCGAAAAATCGATATCGAGCGACATCGTCCCGATCGAGTCGAAGCGACGTTTCCGAAAAATTTTTTGCGTGATTGATGCGAAGTATTAATTATTATTCGCAATTATTACAACATCAATTATTTACTCTCCTCCGAAGCGAAATATCACCTCGGGACGAGACCGCGCCGCACGAATCGCGCTCACGCGTTTTTCGCCCGCATTGAAATAATATCGTGAATGCGTGGCGCGTCGCGCGCGAGATAAAGCGCGAGATGATCGCGCCCGATAAACCGAATTGCAATTCCAATTTCAATAATAACCGCGCTACATTACGCGGAAATTCCGTGTTGTTATCGCGCCCGGTCCGATATCACGACAATAACGTAATAACGAGAAGCGCGGACAAAACAAATGTATCCTTTGATCTGCTCTTTAGCGGAGAAGCGCGGAGGATTCCTCCCTCCGCGCTTATCCCGCGCCTACCCCGCGCCTCGTTTCGCCGTTTCGCCATTTTGCCGTATACGCGGGTAAAAGGGAATCGGGCTGACATGCCGCGCGCTTTTGTTCTCGTTTAGCTATACCAGGCCGCGATTTATTTTCCCTCGCCGCCGCGGTACTTTTCCGCATCGCGAATACGCCGCAACGGCGGCGTATCGTGGCCGTCGGCGGGAGAGGATTCTTTGGCGTCTGGATATTATCCTCCCTTCCTTTGGCTGATTTGCGTCTTTTGACTTTTGATACCGGCGAATGGGGCGCGGACCACCGCCGCGCCGCGCCACACCGCGCCACGCCGCGCCACGCCACGCCGAGCCGAGCCGAGCGAACCGGCGCGGCGTTCCCTCGCTGATCTCGTTCGCCCGCAATTCTGGTACACAGAGAATCGTGCTTTTCTGGGACTTTAACGGGATGTAAGTAACGATGTACAATTTCGCAATCATGCTCAAAGTTCGATTCAGCTCGATCGTTCATCGGTAGACATGAGCGGAAATTTCATATCGGAAAAAGAACGTGTGCCATGCAGACACACGTGCATGGAAAAAGATATTTAAGAACGAAAAATTTAAATCGATTTTTACACAGTTTGGTAGAAGGATATACCTCGATGTCTCCCGCATCGAAGAATTTTTTCATCTTTTCGTAATAATGTAATTCTACTCTTTGTTCCCAAAATAATTTGAAACTGGAGTCGAGAATCGAGGATATCATCTGAAAATCGACAGCGGACGATTGGTTCTGGTCAACTTGGGCGTGTTTGTAACCTGAAAATTATAATTTGATATTTTTGCATCAGAATTTTAAATTCATTTCTCAAATATCAAAGTGTGGGACACGATCGTGATGTGGGACGTAGGTCCTGCGCGAGAGGAAAAGATTCAAGTCGGAGATGTACAGAATCCATGGCGTATCGTGGCGCGCTTTTCGCGTCATCGTTTCCCCGAATAAACGTAGTCGGGTCTGTCATCTGATTATAATTAGACTCTGAAGAACGACTGAGTCGTGCAACAGAAGCCAGAATGCCGGGAAGCGGATCTCGATGCGGGGATCTCCTCTCCCGGTTTAGGCGGCCTGTTTACACAACGGGCTTCCATGAAAACAAGCGCGTGAAAACTTTCACAACCTTGCTCACGAGCTCTCGTCCCGTGTCGTCCTCGTCGTTCTCGTCGTCATCATCGAAAGCTCAGCCGCGTAAAGCCGTGACCCGACTTCTCTCTCGCGACCCGCCACAATGGCGGCAAACGAGCGTGGATGGAGTCGACCGTCTTTCCTCCTTTCCCTCTTTGTGGTGTTTCTCCGACCGACATAAGCGTAAACAACATTGCCGATCTAATGGACTTGGAAAATAGTCTTGAATATATTCCGCGCCTTTATGTAGCCTTAGTAATGAATTCTTATAAATATCAGTTTATATGAAACAAAATTTTAGTAATTACTTGACACACACACACACACACACACACACACACACACACACACACACACACACACCATATACACACACATATATATAAAAGAAATAATAATCTCGTTTTAAATCAGCTATATATTAATTACGCTTACGTGTATAAAGAATAAGTAAAATGTTGAAAGATTATACGGATTTTCAATAACAATCCCGCATTTATCATGATGTATTCGAGATTATTTAATTATATTTTCGCGTAGAACTTTTTTGAATTTCGCCCTCGTAGAACGGTAGAACAAAGGCGCCGTTCGTCATCCATTCGGGCGTTTATATCTCGCGCACGGGAATTTGTCCGGACTTGTATTCTAGTTTACGATTTGTGTCACTTCCGGAGGGAAGTCAAACTCGAGCTAATTGCAAACTAACAAAGCAACGCCGGCAACTCGCCGATTTTCGCAATGCGCGTCTCGAATGGCGATTAAAGTTGGCCACCAAGTTTTACGGCGACCCCGTTCGCGACGGCGAAAGTTGAGGCCCTTACCGCAAAATATTATTGCGCCGGCCGTCGCGCGAGAGTTATCGAAATTAATTCTATAGCGAATTAAATTACACTCGGTCAGTTAAACATCCTGGCGATGTTTCATTACGGCCATAACGCAAGTTAATTGCGCTCGATTATTCATATGTATGAATGAACCGCGCGTTTACCCCTCCGCTCCACTGCCATTACGAGCATTAAGAACGTATTTAGTTATTAAAGTAACTCGTAACCAGAATTAATGTTGCATAATTATTCCATCTCGCGAATAATTTTAACATGGTATTATAAGATTAACGTATTACGATGCGTATATTATTTCCTTTCTCTTTAAGATAGTTTATGGCGCGCTCACCCCGAACGTTCGAGTTCCTCAACTTTTATGATGACGAAGCGACTGTCCCTCTTATAGACGGATTGTCGAACGTCGCGGTGTTAACGTTGATACCGGTGATGTTTCGTGCTGGCCCGGTTAACGGTGTTCCTCGAGAATAAACGCTATTCTCACCACCGTAATTTACGGATGTTTACGAGGACTTTACGGTTTCTCTCCCACGCGAAAGGGGTTGATGTGCGGCCGGGACGGCCGGTCGCGTTCGATGTTTACGCGTATCCGGAATAATCAAGGGTGAGGCTCGGTGGTGATAACGAGGGTGTCGCAAAACCGCTAACATCATCTCCAGAACGATGGTCCTCCCCGTTTTCTCTCTCTCTCTCTCTCTCTCTCTCTCTCTCTCTCTCTCTCTCTCTCTCTCTCTCTTCGAGGGTGCCACTCTCCTTAATCTTGTTCCGAGACACATTAATTGTTGGGAAACGGCCTGGGAAAACGGCTTATGTGTAAAAGTACGCAAATTCCGAAAGCGGTCCGCTCAAAAAGCGACAAATTAAACCGGTTGATCGATTACTTGGTTCTGTATTTTCGCGCCACATGTAAATGTTTTATTCGGTATTATTTCGGAAATCTCGTTTATCAGCGACGAAGATAGAATGATTTCTTCGAAAGCATTTCGACATTACATATTCTATTCTAGTTTCGACATTACGTATTCTATTCTAGTTTTAGGATTAAATTAATATCGGAAATCCGATAAAACGGGAACACGGTTGGAGAACAGAAGGGTAACGAACTTCTCTTATAAATCCTCGTCTTTGGATTTTAACGAGCAAAGAGTTGGCGATTCTGCAGGATACTTTCGGCAATTATCTTGTTTACCGAGGAAGATAAACATCGAGTACTGGTTGAAAGGGACGGCGGGCTCGAATTCGGGGAGCGATCGTCGCGTAAGGGAAGTCCAACGTCTGACAATGTCCGGGGCAGTTTCTGCCTCGGCAATAAGAACAAATCACTTCAAACTTCCTCGGGACGAAGATCGAGCGGTCGTCGTCGATTCTCCGTGAATTATAAAACCTCCTTCGCGGCGACTTCCGAGGGATATTATCGGAAAGTCATTAATTAGCATTCAAGGTTCGCTGCATGCAAGGTCGTTTTGCCAAGAGGATATCGGTGCGAGGGCGAAGGTCGTCGTGGAAGAGCCATCTCTCCCTAGTTGCGAGAGATACTTTCAACTCTTCCGCCCCCGTGGAGTACTTAATTAACCGCACCTTAATTAATGATGCATCGCCTTCCTAATCCTCCCCGTATCGTCGCGCACATTTTTAAAGAAGCGCGGCCGCGTAAAAACTTCTCTAATTAACACTCAAGGCGTGCAAAAGAATTCGACGCGGAGGAAATAGTTTAACAATATCGAGCAGTCGAGCTGCTTTGAAAGAAATAAACAAATAAAATAAATTTAAGGGGATAAAATTGAGCGAGAATTTGCGCGAGACTTTTCGCGTCGTCTCGTTCTCTCCTCGAGCGATTCTCGAGCTCTTAAAATAATGCAGACTTATCACGGCGAGAGATTGTCCTGTAAATAAACAGGAATAATGTTCCCACGTAACATCCGATTATGTCGCGTATGCTCGAACGCGCGAATCTTTGATCACGCTTTATACGCTCTAAATTCCGCGTTTAGCTTTACTTATGCAAGGCGTCATTAACGCGCCGTGACGTTACACGACGTTTAATGACATCATTAACTCCTAATGAACACTTCTGCAAACTTTAACGACGTTACGCTCTGTCATTGTTAGTTCTATCCAGGAATCCAGATGCAAATCGCAATATCCGGTCTGCTCGTCGCACTTACGAACTGACGCACCGTTAAAGGATTAATGCTATATAACGAAGAAATAGCGCGAGCCGCACGCTAATTAAGCTCGTCGAACGGAAATGTTAAAGGATAAACTCTTATTTGCATTCGCAAAAAAAAAAAAAAAAAAAAAGACACCACTGGGGCCTGGACTAACTGCATTTCTCAGTTTTAAAATCATTGAGTTTATTATTACAACGTAACGAACGAAATCTCGAGGGACGACGTCATCCGATGAGACTTCAAAGGGAATTTAAAGGGTTAAATTTCCCCGGTGCCTCTCTGGAGGAGGGAGGACACGTGGCGTGCCTACGGGTGCCCTTTGCAGGGTGAAAAGCATTCATGCCCTCGCGCGTCATGCCGGGGGACATCGGCGGGACTCGATATTCGGTGACAGGTTTGTATCCCGCGGCATGACGCGGGAAATACATTCCCTGATTGGCTGCTGTCAAGGGCTGTCTCCACGGAGGCGTGAAACAATATCACGAGGATTGCGAGGACAAAGAGGAGCGGGCGGACGCATTCGTCTTAATTTTCCAACCGGTAGCACGCTGGATCCTCGGATTCTCTCTCTTCTCCTCATCTTCCCCGTCCCCATTGATGTAATATCTAATTCTCGGAGGGGTTTGCGGTAAACGAAACGAGCCCACCCCGACCCGAGGTAGTCGCGCGAATTCTAACGAGTTCTATTTTCGGCAAGTTTATTTGCACAAAAGGGCAAAAGATCGAAAAAAAAAAACAAGAAGGAATTCGAAATTTACTCGAGTCAAAATCGAAGATTATTTATTCATCGCGATTCCCGATATTTCGACAACTAGTAGACTTAATTCACATTGGATTCTCTCCACGAAGAAGAATAATGCCGCCGTACGTCGTATTCAAGTATTCGTCTAATTAAAAGTCCCGAAGCTACGTTTAAATAAAACTTACGTAAATACCCGGCCGGCCGGAAACGCGAATTTCGCGGAAAGCAAAACGAAGTGCACGTGTAACACACGAACGTGTATTACTTCCATTCTTTTTTTTCTGCTACGGCACATGCAGCCCGACAATTGGGAGGCAGAACGTTACGACAGTTTTTCGCACAGATATATCTCTCGGAGGGAAGATAAACTCTCGACGCAAACTCTCGGATAACGACTGCAGTCGCGCGAGCGAGAAGTCGGGAGAACGCGGGAGAGACGAGGAGGAACGGAGAGGAAGAGAGAGAGAGAGAGAGAGAGAGAGAGAGAGAGAGAGAGAGAGAGATGGAGATTCTACTCGGAGTACTCTACCCGGCAGTACTCTACTCTATCCGCGTGATAGTCACTCATAGTCTCCGACTGAGCATGCCCGATCCTGCTGCTTGAACTTCCACACCGTTCGTCTACACAAACCGCCGATATAACTATGAGAACGGCGGCTCGAGAGCGCTAAATTATTCAGGAACGACGCGATTCCCGCGCTTGTCGACGACCTTCCGCGCTCACAAGATTACCCGGAGCTTTCACGGCCGACACGGCCGTCCTCTTAAGAGCTCTCGATGAATCCTCTCCTCATACGAACGAGCGGATGATGACGATATAATGACACAATGATAACGACAACGTGTGCCTTTTTAACTGTTGTTAACACGTGACAGAAAGCCACATTCGGAGAAAAAGGTTGTATCAACAACTAGAAATTTGTATGTAAATAACACCTCAACTATATGTATATGTATAATAAAGTTGTAATAAGATCAACGAGTTATATGAACAACCAACAAAATATGGTAATATTAATCATTTGTAAATCGTTAGGTAAACTAGTATATTGTATACCGTTGTTGTCAATATGTAATATATTTTCTTTAAACTTATCTCAATGATATTGTGACATTATGTTTACTTTACAAATATTTGTCTAAACTGGAAAATATAATGCCATAGTCTGTTTGTATGAAATCTATATAACTTTGTAATTATAATTGAATCGCTATTTCACTCATCAATTAATAATTCACATATATTGTCACCAGTGGCTATATTTTTATTGTATTCAATACTACCTTTGTATTTATTACTTTGAAAAACTAGTTGCAGGTACTTAAATTTCATAATTGTCATAAATATAGTAGCAAGGATTATTTTGTTTTCTCTCAATTGCCAAACTTAGTCATAGATGAGAAAAAAATTGAATTTATCAAGCGATTTGTCATTAATTGAAATCACAATCCGTGAATGATTTCACACCAATGTTTAATAATATTGTAGCGTTTCTATTTAAATTCGAAAGTTTTGTAATACTACAAAGAAAATATATAATTATTGTAGAAAATGATATACGAGGTATGAGCATATCGTGTGAGCTGCAGCAATTAAGAGTTCGGGAACTCGCAGGACTTCAATAAGCGTGCTATCTCCGAGATTAAGAAAGTATAGGGAAAATAAATCGCAGCCGATCTAAGATTCTTTCGCGGCACGAATCCTTCGGGTCCTTAATCGGATACGCGGCGGAACCGCCGAGATTGATTTCTCTTTCGCTCTCAATCTACGGTATCACCTATCATACTTCGGGCAAGGCAACATCGACGTAGCAGCTTATTTATTATAAATAATCTCGGAATTGAATTCGAGGAGAACGAGGGGAATCCTTCTTTCGTCTTGTCACGCAAGATGGCGCGTTTTCTTCATGCGGAAGGATTGAAGGAGGTGGAAAATCGGAAAGGAGAAGCAGCTTCAGGTTCTATGATCGGGAAAAAAACCCTTTCTCACCCTTCAAATTCTCTAAAAGAACGATCGCTGCCTTGTTTACTTGACACCATCTCGCTGCTCCTCTCCTTTAAGAATATAACATCCAAATTGTTCGATCTTTCTTACGTATTTAGACATTTTCCAGTAATTGTATTTGTGCTTGGATGTGCTTTCGTGTATTTTCATATGATTTTACACAGGTATTTTTGTGTTTATAAAGTTTTATTTTAACCGCCCGTTTGTTGTTGTTATTGTTGTTGTTGTTGTGATTTTTTTTTTTTTTTTTTTTTCCTAAGTGACCATACCTTTTATCAACAGCTTTAGTATATTGCATCCCCAACAGCACCGACTACGTAACGAAAATACATGCCAAATCCCCGCATGCATCCCACAACCATCATTCCTTTCGATCGCGGGTGGCATGCGTTCTCTCGCTTTCCGCATTGGCGGAGGTATCGTAAAGCTTCGTCATGTCTAAGCAAATTTTACGGCGGGATTTCGCGTGTTCGCGTTATAGCGCGAGGCTGAGCGAAGCGACGATCGTGCGAAGTAAACCGAAGAGACGGCGAAATATCCGTATTGGATGATCGACGTTTCGTTTCACTTTAGCCCGGCGATGGATGGGTAAATACTCTCTTTAACTTTATTTAAAAGTTAACTTTATTTAAATTATTAATAAAACAACTGGGTGAAATAATCAACATGTAAGAAAATTTATGTTAAGAACAACATGAGCTTCGATATTTAATAATGTAGGAAAAATATATGGTTTGTTTATTAAAAATCACGCAACATTTCAATGGTTGGAAAATATTGGACTTCTAAAATAAATTTCTATTAAATATAGCTTTATTTTTCCTATCGTGTTAAACGGTGATTTTTCACGTTCGAGTGCGTATTTCAATATTTTACGAACGGTGACGAAAAATCATCGCTATGCAAATGCGGCAGGAAAGAGAGAGAGAGAGAGAGAGAGAGAGAGAGAAAGAGAGAGAGAGAGAAAAGACAGAGTGCGAGAGAGAGAGGAGTGAGGGAGAGAAAGAGTAAACAAAATAACGCATACGCTCGATAAATCTTTTATTACGATGTACAATTTATCGTTCGGGCTTTTCCGTCTTGTAATTTATTGCAGGAATTTATCGTGGAGATTCGAGCTGTCCCCGAAAATCGCTGCGATTTCAAGGGAGGTCAATTCGGAGGGCTCGTCGTTGTAAGCCTCTTAATTTCGCTCGGAAACAATCGAAAACCACCGACCGCCATCGAAACGTCGAACTCAATCATTTTCCTCGTCCCATCTCCGACGCAATAAAACCACCGCGGGAGTTGAGTCGTTCGCCAGGGGATAGTAGGACGAATCTGCCTGTGCTCGTATGTTTAATCCTTAGCGACATTTGATTTTTCGCATCTTCGCGTCTTAAATTATTGACCGATGAAATGGAAGGTGTTCCATCGTTTCGGCGCGAGGCGGATTGAAAATCGATCGCGCGGAATAGGTGCGCCCGTTGCGATTTTATATCTTCAATTTTCCGCGTGTATTGCCGTTTATCGACCGCAATATAATTTGACCGTGAGCTCGGTGTTGCCTAGTTTCAGGGAGAAAGAACTCTTCTCAATTAGAGGTCTAATGACGCGGAGAGATCGGCATTCCCGTAGCGTCAAAATATATCCGCCGTTCGAATGCGTTCCCGGCGAATGAACGCGTCGATGAAACTCGGCAGCGTGTACATTCCAAATTTGATCGCCGAAAGTGGATCATTATTGGTATTGCAACCGCGCGTTTCAATATTGTGCCGCCGCGATTAAATGTTTAACGTCAAACGGCAAATAAAATATTGAACGTCGTATCGTCTGATCGAATGAAAATATTCCGCCGCTTTCCCTTGGAGATGTATTTCGACCACCGTTCAAACACCGTGCTACGCCGTTAATAAATAAATAAGCGCAAAATATAGAGCCCGCGGTATAATCCTCGCGGCGGATTGTCGAGCCAATCAAAAATTAATTTACACCCATTATGCGGCGCCGATTATTACATCACGTTGTTTCAAAATGACAGTTATCGCGAGTTCGTCAAATACCAGCCGGGGGGTGATTACTCGGTTAATATTAAAACAATGATTATAAAATCAAGCCTCGGTATATATGAGGAATCATGTCTATCTATCCTTGTACATTTATCTTTATATATATATATATATATATATATATATATATATATATATTTGTCTTTCTCTATTTCCCACGGGCAAAATTAAAAGATCTGTCTCTCACGCACGTTAACGGGTACGGCTAATAATAATTAACTGAAACTTTCCCATCCCTCGTCATTTCTCGAAATCAATTGCAAGCCGCAATACTTTCCTCCTGAACGCGCCGCACCGCAGGGGTGCGTTCGCACCCCCGCAAAACGCGGGACGACAATCGGGCGCGACTGGTGTGGGGCTGCGCGCTGCGTGGGTGTATTTAATAGCATAAAGAGCAGCGTTCCGCACGCGCTTTAATATCCGTCGTCGTTCCGTCCGAGAGGATGATCACCCCTCGTATTACTGCAGTCCACCTAAAATCCGTTCGCATCCCCTCGACGGCGGAAGTTGCGCGGGAGAGAGCCTCCGTCAACCCTTCCCGGTCGCGTGGCGGCGACGGTCCTCGTCGGGTGGTGAATTGTTTTTGATATTCGAAACGGAACGAATCCCCGGCACGTCGCGCTTCGCCGAGCGCGCAGCGCGAAATGAGCTCGAGCGATTCACCCCTTTTCCCCCGTCACCCTTCCGCCCGGTCTCTCGCGATGTTACACGGGGGGGTAGATGCATCGGTCACGGAATAGTGATGCTGACTGGCGAGGCTTTCAGCAAATTATTAGATAGATAATAGGCGGCAGAGGAAGGACAGAGGGTTTAAAGAAAATATGAAAGAGCGACATAATGTTTTTAGAAAAACTTGTTATTCGGCCTACGCCTTTGCGCGAATTATCGACGATCAATATAAATTTATAAATTACACAGTCGATGTAATGTAAAGACCGACATACAGAAAGGAGATATTGATGTAATTATGAAGAAATGTTCCCCGAGCATTTTACATCTCTCTCTCAATGTGACGTCAATATTAATTTGCTGAGTCTACAAATTTTTTCTCTTTTTTTTTTTTTTTTTTTTTTTTTCACGAGCGAATAGTACAATACCTTTTTTCATTCCGGACGTGTGTAGGATCGTTCTTGACCTAGTTTTTCGGCGGCAGCAGATAAATTGAATGATTACGGAGAACGAAGGCGTGATTCCGCCGCGAAACAAAGCTGACGAGGCAGGAAATTAAAAAAAAATTTGCACGGGGAAAGTGTGCCATCGAGAGCTGACATACGGCGAAATACGGCACGAAAGATTGAATCTCGCGTCGGCAAAGCGGCGCTTGCGTAAAAGAAAGAAATAAATGCGGAATGAAATTCCCATTTTAAAAAATTCGTTACGCCGCGCGGGAACGCGCGCGCGCGCATGCATGGAATTAGGTGACTTTAATATTTTCCAATTTGCCTTCGTGCAATATTTACGGGCGCATAAACGAATCGCTCCTGTGTAAATCAATTTGTATCCCGGCGCTCTTGGCGAAAAATACCGAAAGCGCCGCTATTGCCGTATTAAATGATATCATTATGTCGACATTGACGTCAGCCTTATCATTAATTATATCTCGCCACTGTTCAATCCCGACGAGAATGAAGACCGATAATTTCACAGTTTCAGTTTCGGTTTAACGAGGTTGTATGATGATTTTTATGCCGGCGAGTTGTTCTCAATAGGCGTGATTGACACGCGCGGCATGTAACGATCCGTTTAAGCTTACGGAAGTTTCATGCTCTCGCGTGATTTAATAATTTAGTTAAAAGTGCTACCTTTTACTCCGGATATTTTTCTTGGTGTTTATAATTTTAGTAATTTTAGAATTCGTGATACAAAACGCATATAGAGGTGAAATGTAAAAACAAAAACGCAACGAATTACAAAATATGATAAAACAATGAAAATTTTATCGTCGCGTCTCGTCGTTTTATCGCTCGGTTTAAACGTACTCCCATTAGATAATGAAGCTCTAAGGGGAATTCGACACATGCACGTTATACACGCGTTATACAAATGCACGTATACCGTTGAACGTGGATATGTATAATATTATTATTATTTGTGTGTTATATATGCACGTATTAATGTAATGTACCGTAGATTCCACACATTTCGCTGCGATTCTAACAAGCACGCCTCACTAGGTTACTGGATTGTAATCAATCGCGGTCTGATAACGAGCGGCACTACTCCCAGGTGCGTTTCGGAGAGCGAAGACAAATGCATCTCTCTAATGCCGCATCCTGCATCGCACCGCACCGCACCGCACCGCACCGCATCCAACTCCCTTTCCGCTACCGTGGTATAACCAAAGGGGAAATTATATATCGCGCGCTGCATCTCCCCTCTCTCTCTCTCTCTCTCTCTCTCTCTCTCTCTCTCTTTCTCTCTCTACGATGATATTTCTCGCCGCAAAAATATCTCTTCCGCGGCGTTTAGCATAAAACGCAACCCCACCAGAAAGCTAGAAAATGTTTTCACACATCCTCTGCGGACCAGCGTGATCTCCAGTCTCGTGCCTGCGTATAAATAATTATACAACACGAGTGTGACCCATTTTTTTTAAATTGGTTCTAATAATTTAATTTTTGAAAAAAAAAAAAACTAATACCTAAAACTCTGTTTTTAGAAAAATTTAATTTAAGGATTTAACGCCCGACGCTCTCTGACTCGCAAGAAATGCGTTATTCGCGCCGTACGTACGGCGCGCGATTTCAAGTAACGGACAATTATTCGCGACAAGGGCGACCTAAATCAGGACGACCAACAGAGCGATCGGTGTGAAGATTCATCATTACTCTTCCGTTCCGTCATCCCCGTGCGAAGCCGCGGAATTCGCGACTAAAAGCAACGCCGTGGCATTCCGTGGCAGTGGGTTAGTGGTCCGTATAACCGATCGCGCGGTAACTCGCGTTAAGTCCCGGTGCTCTCAGGTGCGAGGTGTTTCGGTAGGTGAAGATAAATGTTCTCCGTCCTCCCCGCGTAGGCGAGTTTCTCCTCCTTCTCCTCCTTTTCCGCGCTGGAAAATTACGTGTTGCGCGTAACGAACATTTAAGCCGGTAACATTGTTCACGTGGGATTAAAGTTAAAACCGCGAGAATCCCCTTCTCCGCGGAGCGGAGGACATCGCCGTGGGTTTCCTTTGCGTTTCCTCCTCGTAACCGACGGAACGGCGATTCGTTTCGCGACGGATGAATTTTCACGATAAATTACCTTTGAAATCTATTACTGATCGCAAAGAGAGGGAAAAGATAAAATAGAATTCCTTAAATTTATTATAAAAAAAGTGACACGTCCGGGATCTTTAAGTACATGTTCGTAAAAAGATATATAGAAATAAATGAAACGAGTTCATAAAAAAAATACATAAAAATAGATGAATAGGAAAAACTGTTCTAAAAAAAGGTTTCTAAAAAAAGCTGCGGCGTAAAATCGAGCAAAATAACAAGATACATTATAGAGATGAAAAAAGGAAAAATGAAAGAGAGAATGAAAAGTGTGGCATTTCATGCTGAGCTAAAACGTGAATCATTATTGAAGTCTTCGATAAGATTATTCCGACTTTCACGGGACTGGACATCATTAAAATCGCGGGGAATGAAGCTTTGGTCTAGTGATTGCGAATGCAGAGTAGGATTATTTGCATGACATCAGACTTAATATACACCAATCGCATCAGCTCGTCCAGCGAATTGCGCATCGAATTCCGCATGTAGGTGGTTGAAAAGTATTTCTTTCTTATTCATATGCACATCGTGACGACAAAATGCTACAAGATTATCTTGGAAATGAATTATTCTTATTTTTATTAAAAATAAAATTGATATTAATATTTATAAAATATTATATATTTACATTAAAATTTCATTTTGGAACTGAAATGCTCTTTGTAGAATGATTAAAAAATTTTATATTTTTGCATCTTAAAGAATATTTCATATTTGGTTTTTTTGGAAAGAATGGCAACATGAAAGGAGTATCTCGTGGAATTAAAGGGGAGTGACTCTCGGATGCCACCCTTTCCCTCAGTGATACCTGAGCGGCCGTCAAAGGCATCATTAGGAAGAAAAGGGCGCTGCGATATTCTCCCCTTAAAATAAATCCGTGGGTCGGTAGACATTACGTATGATCGAGGGGAAAACCGAATTTTCGGAGGAAATCGCATTGAGGATTTGTTCCGCCTCGAGTGGACGTCGTTCTCCAGGAATTTATTATGAAACCCGGAAGCAGGTAGAATCAATACCGTTTGACATTAAAGAGACCGCTTTCGACTAGCCGGTGACTATTTTGCAGTAAACATAAGAAGGAGAATATAAATATTCCCTCAAAGTAGCTTTTGTCGGTGGTTTTTTTACCGTCGAGAAAATGGAAGTTCCCAAGCTGGACTGGCGGGACTTTCAGTTGGAAAGCAACGCATGGCTGATCTCAATCGATATTCATCGGGAGATTATCTACACGTAGCATTTGCCGTAGCATTTTTCGCCTGGCATGCGGCGGTTACGCCGCGGCCAAGCGAGCGGATCGGCTGACTAATATGCATTCTCATTCGCGCCCACGCTCGCACGTATCACGTCGCATTAATTACGCGCGTTATTCGCGCCCGACGCCTCGGATCGCGGATAAGGAACTTTTCATCGAATCTCTGGAGGCAGGTCGCGTGGGCGTCGGTGGGCGTCCCTCGATAATAAATGTAATCCGAGGAAGGAAAAGGCGGTGCGCGGTGAGGAATCCTTTCTTCGCCACTCTTTCTCTCTCTCTCTCTCTCTCTCTCTCTCTCTCTCTCTCTCTCTCTCTCTCTCGCTTTTTTCTTCCTCTCCTCGAGGCGAGTCCTCGCCCGGATTCCTTCCGCACGAATCCTCTTTGGCATCCTCGCGACATCCGAGAAGCCGCCAAAGGGATCATTAGGGACGACGAAGAGGGACGTGATCCACCACTCTCGAGTGCGCTGTACTCCATCCTTAACCCTGCCATTTCCCCGAGATATAAAATTTAAGGTTCTAAGGACATTCCCGAGTTACATGGGATATACATAAAGTGTCTGTGATATTATCATCACACTCTCGCTGTGTGTCTTTTCTCCGGATAACATTGTGGAGAATAACTTAAAGAGAGTGATAAATTTTCCTTATCTATTCTTTATCTTGATAAGTCTTTAAAGTCTCGATAATTTATAAATCGCATGAAATATTTTGAAAATATCTAACACCTCGGCGATTTGATCTTCCCTCGCAATTTTTCTAATCCCGATGAAATTTTATTTTGAATTTTTATTTGATGCCAGTTGCTTATTTACAATCCCTAATCAAGAAAGAACTTTTTCTTAACAAACACAGAAATTGCGCGAGTCTGCGCGAGGTTTTAGGAAGTTACTACTAGGAGGAGGTAATTTATGAACCCGAGGGAAGCACCTTTCACCCTCATCCGGAAGAGAACGAGACCGTCCCGATATCATCTCCCTCCTTCCCGCTCTTTTTTTTCTCTCTCTTGCTTCTCTGCCTCCGGATTTTCATTCTACGATGGATCCCGGCGATAAAACGCGCGCCGAAATCGGCACGTTCGGCCAGAAATTGGAAGGATCCTCCATTCCGTCGGGCTTCGACACGATGTAGAATTTACCGTCCGAAGGGAATAAGGATCGCGCCTGAGAGTGTTTCTCGTCTCGATTCGTTCTGCACGACAGATCGTTACACATTCATCGTTCCTCGATATTTCGCGCGTTGACGTAACGATGTTCTTAAAAGTGAATTAAAAATGTGACACTCCATTCTCGCTCTTCCGAATACAACGAACTATGTATAGAAATCTCGTTAATTTAAAATTGAAACGTTATCACGGCGGTCTCCACTATCTCGATAATCGAAAGAAGCAGGTATTGGGTGTAGGATCTCGTCGTAATATTTTCTATCGCAATTCTATTTCGATCTGAGAAACGTGAGGGCGATAAGGAACGAGCGATCTTGGATGGAACTTTTAGCCAACGCGCCGTCGATCGTAACCGGGGAAAGTTGCCGATGATTTACGTTAAGCACCGAGCTAACTAGAGTTATCCACTTACGCGTGAATTAGGCGGGTCCCCACTGGGACGCGTTAAGGGGAAACCGCGTCGAGAAACCGCACACCTTTCTAGAGGAGGGCGAGGGGGAGGGGGAGGAGAGGAGTTCCTGCCGTCTCCTCATCATCATCATCGTCGGTCGGAGAGAGATCTCGTTGCCGAGAACTTTCGGGACTAATTGCTATCTCGTTGCCATCCGGTTGTCTGCTATCACTTTTCGCTCCCCTCCCGCCCTCCCCCCCCCCCCTCCTCCTCCCGTCTCGCCCACAGAAATGACTGATTCGTTGTACGTGTACAACCCGACCGGACGCGTTTCCCTGCCAATTTCGTCATGGACCTCGTCACGTTTCTCGAGCCCTTTCCCTGCTTCTTTTCTTTCTTTTATCTCTCCTTAGGGCGTCCGAAGGTCGAGGACCTTCCCTTGCGGCGTAAATGCATTCTCAGGCTCGATAACTCGTTCTAAGTAAGGGTTCAATAAGGTTCGTTCGTTCACGAACGACGAGGGCGTAGCGAAATATTCAAATCCTGAATGTAACTGTTCGTTACGCGTATTAATTTTAACGAGGACAAACATCGGTGCCATTAACGAAAAATGCTCTCGTTTCCTGTAAAATAGCTGAGGGAACAGTTCTACAGTCTTCCTTAAACTCAAAGAGTGGAGTTTGAACCCCCGGTATGAGAAAATCGTTCGTTTCAACTTCCTACGCTCACCCTCTTCTTTTTGAAAGAAATAATTCATGTATGAAAACGTCGAAAGATTCTCTCTTCGGAAGAAGAGATCGAAGTGCCATCACCTCTTCGTGAGGAAGCAGAGCTCGGGGCGACGTCGAGTTCAACCGCGTGCGTCTCCTCGCTCCTTTCTTTCGCATCCCTCGATCCTCCCCCGCCACTCCTCGAGGCGATTCCCCGATTCGATCCGATCGATTCGATTGCGAGCGAGGACGACCGACGACCGGTCGGTTGCAAGCAACCGAGCGACGCAATTGATCGAGTTACGGGGGGGGGGGGGGCGACTCCGAGATCCGCGATCTCGTTTGTTGAATCCGGAGACTGGGAACGCGGGTTCGCTTTTACGCGGAAAAATCTGTGTCATTCGTTTAACGAAGCCGCGCACCGGCATCCGGCTTTTCCACGGGATTGGAACGCGCGATTCGATTCGCTCCGCGGGCGAATTAATTTTATCCTTCGCTTATCAAGTTGCACGCGCGCTTTAAGACGGCTCTCTCCGGAAGAGTGCTCCCGAGAAGCTCAGCTCTTTCCGGGGAAAGTCTGAACGTTGTTGATAGGAGAGTAGCCGCTTTCGTTATCCGCCCCCGGTGTCCCTCTGATCGCCCGAGAAAGATATTTATTCTCCACGGAGAATATTGAGAATTTACTTCTCCGAATTGGAGTGCGTTAATTAAAATTTTTCGACCTAAGAAACTAATGCGATTCGTTACGATATTGACATGACCGCGGCGGAAATAATCCATCGAGAATATTTATCAATTATTAAAAATAGTCACATAAACTTTAATAATAAAATAAAATAAAACAAATTATCTGTAGAATAATTCAAGGATTAAAATGTATTCTGCATTTTTTAAATATTTTATGATCTATTCTATTTTCCATTTTTCCTAATTAAAAAAAAAAAAACAACGATCGGACGAGGAATGATCCAAATTATGAGTATTAAATTCCTTAACTTTTGCAGAAAGATTTTTAGCACGCGCATTAAAAGCGCCACGCGGCATCATCGGACACATGAATTCCTTGTTTCATATCGCGTGATTCCGATGATTCCGCATCGCGTCATACATCAGAGAATACGAATCCGTTTCCGATGGCATTGCGAAGGAACGTCACAGCCGGCCAGCGTCCGTTTTATTGGTTGCCATTGGTCTCGATCGTACACGTTCCGGCGCATTGGCTCGCTATCGGCAAAATTCGGCTGCCCGACCGTCGCCGTTGATACGTCCGGCATGGAAATTATCGCGACTATGGCGAACCGACATGTGCTTAACAGAGCTTAACTGAGCTTACGACCGACCTCTCAAAGGCACCGATACCACGAAAACGTATCGCCTCCGGAAATTCTAAAATTGCGTTTAGAGCACGTGGCGACTTCACGCGTGGTTTGCCGGCTGATTTTTATTTTGAATTTATCTTTTATTTATTTTCCTTTACGGTTGAATATGAAGCGTTAAACAAAGTAGCATGTTCATTTGCTTTGAAATTATATTTATTTTCATAAATAAATTTAAAATTATATTATCCTTTTTATACTTTATATATATTAATATATTTTTAAATGCTTCGATAAAAAATTTTTGAATTTGAATTTTAGAATTATTAAATATGTATAATTAAAATAATGATTAGTGAAGTTTTTGGATGGAAATCTTATATTTCTTTATAACGGCGAGCAACGACTGAAAATATTCCTTATTAAATTAAGATAAAAATGAAAGATCAAAGAACATACGCAAAATCATCAGATTTGTCAAACGAAATCAATGTACTGCGTCGTTAAGATACGCATATTGATCGTGATCCCGATTGGACCGTTGATTGCGCGAACGGGCCTGTAACGAATCGTTGTACACAGTGTGGACACATGAATTCTCTCCATCCCTTTCGTATTGGAGTAACGCATGCAAATCTGAACAAATGCGTAATTAACGTGTTCTCAACCGTCGTGAACTAGTTACGATAAAGCGCGTGTTAGCAGAAAATAGAAAATTGGAGACGAATTGGACGGATTAGAAGGTGGCGTAGAATAAGATGTATATATTCCTAAAAATATATATTCTAGATTAAACTTTTTTTTTTTCAAGAAAATGCGTAAGTTAATGTTTTAAATCAGTCAATTCAAGAAAAATTCGTTAGTGATATGTGAGGGTGTGATTTTGGCGATATTTGAACGACCAGATGGAAAGAAAAAGATGGAGGGTGAAGAATATCGTTGGAGCGTAAGAGATACAGAGAGAGATAGAAAAGGGGAGGTTAGGGAGGGAGGAAGAGAGAGAGAGAGAGAGAGAGAGAGAGAGAGAGAGAGAGAGAGAGAGAGAGAGAGAGAGAGAGAGAGAGAGAGAGAGAGTTAAATCAACGAAATGATTTTCGATTCAGTCCTAACATTCCGCCACCCTTTCCCTATGCATTTCTATTCTGTCTCGTAGTCTCATCTCTCGCTACTATTGCCCCCCGCGGTTTATGCTAATGCCGTGCCACTGAATTTAACGTCTCGCGTGTACGCTCGTTTGCGTTTCATGCGTCAGACGCGGATACGCCCACGTGCGTATGAACTCCGCAGGGGTCGCTTGCAATTGAACCACGAGGGTGAATATCTGAATCAATAACTATACTACCGCTATTATAATTACAGCGTGACATTGTTAGGCATTATTGTTATTTCAGTATCATTGTTTAACGTGTAGCGACCATGTAATTACCATTATTTCATTAGTTAATAGGAATATATACGAAATGCGAAATGGAGTTGCAAAAATTTTAAATGTATGCGCTACCCTTGTTTTTTTTCCCCGCCTTTCTCTATCTGTGCCTGTCTTTTAACGTCTTGTTACCGTTAATCTCTTCTCTCATGTATTCTTTCATGTATCTTTTTTAGAACATAAAAACATCCTCAAAGAGAAGAAGAGCACAGTTTTATTCCACGTTCTTTTTAGTAAAATAATCACTATTCCTTCAGATACAATTTGCTATTTTGCTAACAAGCATTTCTGAGTAGTGAAACAAAGAAATAATCTATAGAGAACATTGCATCTCCCCTCTCCCTCTCTCTCTCTCTCTCTCTCTCTCTCTCTCTCTCTCTCTCTCTCTAAGTATTCTTTCTGCATCCCCAAAGTATTCAATTCATAACGTGACGTGTATTATTCGTGCGCGCACACGCGTATTCACATACATATACGTGGAAACATATATCCCCAGTAATATAATATGTATACATGTTTCCCTGCACTCAGGCCGCGAGATCACATTACGCGATATCGATTGCATCCAGTCCGGACCGAAGGGAGCTTCCTTTTTCTGCCTCTCTCCCGTTCAACCCTACCGCCTCCTCCCCCTCCCCTCTCTCTTCGCCCGTTTTTCTTTCTTCTTCGTGTCATCCCTCTGGCCCTTATTTTCCATACATGGTCGAGCCTCGTTAACGATCGTAATTAATCGGAATGTCACCTGATCAAGAAACGATACCCTTGCACGCGGATCCAATGGAGCGGGGAGGGAGGGGAAGAAGGAGCGGGGTAACTCCGAAATTCATCCGATATCGCGAGTGAGGCGTCTCTCCGCTAATAAGATCGGTCTTGAGATATCGCTGCATTCGTACGCCGTATCCACCCCCGCGGGCGGTCGATTAGGAGAGTAACGATTGTGTGTGCAAGTCTCCTGAGAGGATGTTGTCCGAAAATCCAAGATTATCTTATTGGTCTCGACAAGGAGAACGCTTACAATCTCACGCCATTAATACGGTTACATAATAGAATAATATACGAGTAATAATCCGCAAGTGTTTGCGGTAAGCTAATCGAGATTAGACCAACCCCGACTATTTTTCTCTCTCGCGCGTTCTCCACCGGTACACCGGTACCGGGGAAATCCTTTCCTTTTACCGAATACAAACAAAAATGATGCGCCGGACTCGAGATTAATTGAGCGTACGCTTCACGCGTTTCACGCTGCGGAAGCATTTTTACGTTCGTGAGCATGAGCTTACTGCGAATTACGCGTCGGCGCGACGAACGAACCGTCGAGAGCCGTCCCTCCCGATTTTTCCTTTTTTTCTTCCTCTATTTTTTTCTATTTCGCGACGGGCAATTTCAACGGGAGCAGATGACGTCTATCCAATAATGCACACATCGCCTAGCTGGCCGGAGCGCGATAGGCGGCCGGCGGCGCCGAAGAACAGTAGCCGTTCACCGATCCATAAACAATCCCGCGATGTTATCGCTTCTCCCGTTCTCGGCGTGCACGACAGCGAAGGGAATCCTCGAACGAGGATCGATCGATCGATCCCCCTCCCCCCCCCCTTCCCGTGCCGTTCCGTCGCTGCACGCCCGTGTGCGTGCGCGCGTCCGCACAGACTCCGTTTAATTGATATATCGTTGCCCGATCGGAGAATGCTATCTCTCAACTGCATCTGCATGGCGCACCGGTAAAAATATACACGCGACACTACGTTACATTTTGCAAATGGTCGAAGTTACTCTTGCGAGTTCCGCGGAGTGGCGGAGAACGGGAAAAGTGGAAGCTTCTCTTATCGCTTGTCACGATCGCGAGAATACCATCGCGAGAATACCATCGCGAGTTTTCCTCAGAGAGAGAATGTGCTGACGAAATTATTTTGCACATTTTTTTTTCTCACATTATTATTTTGTAAGGTTGGTTGATTCTATAAAAGTTTGCACGCAAATATTCGGATTTTTCTCGAATTCGAATACTGAAAACTTTCGATAAGGAAAATTGCGACTTTGGATTCGTTCCGAATTTTCCGCGAGTGAAAAAAAAAAATTAATTGAGCGTCCCTGTACAGATTTATGATGCTCGAAGGCGCGAGCCCACCCGTTGCGTACCCTTCCCTCCGTTGTTGCTATCCGCTTCCGCAATCAGGGAACTTTCACCCTCCCTTACGATGCAGTTCCGTTCGATTACGATCGTTGTTACGTTCATTGCGCTACGCGCGGCTTTCCACGAGGAACCCATTAATTGGATCTGGCGTCGGGTTACTCGTGCTTCGATTCGCCTGATGTTCCACCGCATGAATCCACCGGAAGCTCGTATGCGCTGCCCGTACCCGACTTTGGCTCTTTCTTATTCGCGAAACTGCGGCCGCAGCACGGCGAAAATACAACGACAAATTCCTGAATATGAAAATTCAAGCCCCTTAAAGCGGAGCGTCTCTTACGGAAAAAAATCCAGGCAACGGACAAATTAATTTACATCGTCAAAAAAAAATCTACTCGTATTTAAAAAAAAAAAAAAAAAAATCACAAGGTTAATTCAACGGAAATGATGAGCGAAAAATCGCACTTAGTTGCACGAGTTGATTTACATGATGGATTAGTTGATAATTGTTTTCGGTCTCGTGAACGTAATTGCGATTACGTGATTTACCTAAAACGTACCCGGATTATCATTTATCCCCGTGCATTTTACCGCGGGTGGTACGGGGGTAGCGATGTGGCGAACCGCATGCAGCTGCAAGTGCAATCACATTATGCGTCACTGACGCGGTGCATCGCGTTTTCTCTTCGCAACGGCAGAGTGATATTCCGTGACTTTTCCACTTTCCTTCCCCCCGCTCCTTCCCATTGCCTCTCACGTAGAAATCCCTCCGCTCTCAATTTTCAAGTATTCGAGATCGAATTTTGTTTCTCACCCTTTGCCTTTCCCCGAGTCCATCATCTTCTAGAATGACATAATATATCACGGCGTGCTATCGGTATTTATTTTCCGAATTTTATCCACGGTAGGAAAATGGAAGAGGGAAAGATGAAGAGAGGCGATCACTTAAAGGAAGGGAGGGGGGGGAGGGCTTCTCTTACTGACACTGGTCTCTCAACTGAATCCATTAGCCAGCGCCATTAATATCCTGGTAATGATGAGCGATGAGCCGCCGGCGCGGAGGACGAAACGGATCAGAAGAGAACGAGCTGCTTTTGGACGACGTTAAGAGCGAAAGAGAAAGGGAGATAAAGAGCAAACAAAAAGAGGGAGAGAGATGAGTAGACAGATATGGATAGGTAGATCGATAGACAGATAAATGGATAGACGCATGCTGCATTACGAGGGTTAATATAAGACAAAAAGAAGAAATCTTTTCTTAGAATAGCAAAAGGAAGCTGAGAGCGGTAGAAAGATGATTAAATTAAATCAGTAATTAATAATTCATAGAGAACAGTTGTGCTAAGTGATCGGATTGCAAGACCGCAGCTGACACTTTTGTTCATCGAGGTTGCACAAAGTCAGGCGACGCATAAAGAAAGGCAAGCGGTATATATTGCGCCCGGCAACATAATAAGACGGTAAAATTTTAAATGCGAGCGTAAAGTGCGCTGCATAAGCGAGAAAATTTCAATACCAATTCAAATTTTAATTAAAATTTAAATTTGCAGAAAAAGTGAGAGAGAGAGAGAGAGAGAGAGAGAGAGGGAGAGGGAGAGAGTGAGCGGGGAAGGGGGCACTAACATGTTCGCACTCCCACAATCGCGCATGCGTGTACGTGTATTATATACATCGGCTATCATAGAGGCTTTGATAAATGCTGCTTTGCTTGGCTCACTGCCAAATAGCACGCCGCACAATGTATCTCATCGCTCGTGTGTTCCTCATCGTGCCTTTCACGAGACACGATACGCTCGTGTCGCGGTGTATTAAACCTTTACACACGGTAAATATATCGATTGCCGACGATTAAAAGAGCCGGCCACTCCGTCCGATTATTATAACACTATTTAAACATTCAGAGAGTTGTCTGAGATTTTTTTTTTTTTTTTTTTTTTTCCATGAAGGAGACGTATTAGAAATGTGTACTTGTCGATAACAATAAAAATTGAAATCCTTCTAATGAAATCCTTCGTATCATTAAATATACTGACTCCGAGACAAACGAAGATTCTCTCTTTTTATCCATTTTCAATTATGACGATCCTCCAGCCCTTTGTATCGCGATGCGCCAATTTCGCCGAACGCGAGGGGTCGAACTTAACCCCGACTTTCGCTCTCGGCCATGAGAAATAATTAAGCGCTCTCTTTCATCACGGTCATTAGCCAGGCTCGTTCATTCATCATTCGGCCGTATTGAATATGTTCATCGTCCCGATGGACTCCAACATTACGAATGAGTTTTGTGGACTTCGTGAAACTTCCAGGCAAAGGGAATATTTTCAAGGACGAGAGCTTCCCTTCGCGCGACGAAAGGAAAGTTTCCGTCCACGTGGCTCGCCTTGATAAATATCGCCTTGATGACGCTCCTAATAACGTGTAGCTCGATATCTATCGCATTCCGCGCCGTGCATTGTGCCGCGTCCCTCTTTATGTAGCAAAGAGGACAGCCTTATCAATACGTATTTAACGAACCCTTCGACCAACCAGACGTCCCGGCCGTGCCTCTTTTAGAATGTCGCCCAGGTAAATGAGAATTTCGCCCTCACAATGCCCCTCGGTCGATACGTCGAGGGGGGCGAGAATGGAAACGGTGGATCCGATCTGGCTGATCGGAAGTACCTTTCAGCTCCGAGAATCCCATCCCTCTTCTGTGAAAATCACTTTCCCTTTTTCGCAAGCGGCCCACGTAACGCGCCGAGGAAAGGAGAGGAGGCCCTTCCCAACCCACTCCCTTTCCTTTCCTTCGCCATACTCGGCACGTGTGCCCGGGCACTTCCCGGCGCACCTACGTGCCTCTTATGAAGAATCCTGCCACAATGGCGGAGGGGTTTGGAGATTCCGATACGAATTTCCGACGTTCCGCCGCGCCGCTGTCGCCGATATCGAATATACTCCAGTTCGAGAAACGAGGAATTTCGGCCGCGAAATTCTCTCCCATTCTCCCTTACCTCCGAAACCTTCCCGGAGTAAATGAGGGTCGCGATGGTATTTTACGTCATTATCGATATGAAGAATTCACGATTGATCCCCGAATCGACCTTTCGCAGTCTCTCTCCCCCCCCCCCCCTCCCCTACCTTCGTCGTCGTAACTACCTCGAACGAGATTATCCGCGCGGCTGAAGGGAAACGATATCAAATCCGGAAGTCTTCTTGCTGAGATATCGAGAGGAATGAATTTTTAAATCATTAATCCTTTATGAAACTCCGAGGGAGAAATTAATTCTTGAATATTTGATAAGGACTTAATTAAACCGTCTCTTTAAGTTTCTATCGAGTTCGTTTACCGTCCACATTCTAAAATAACTTGTATTATAAAATATTATAAAATAATTAATAATAACTAATAATATTATAAAATAACTAATAATTATAAAATAAACTTGTATTAATCCGTGTATCCAAATTATCTTGAGCAATCGTTTTAATGTCTAGAGACCGTGACGTCAAATTAGTAAGCATTTCTTAACAATAATATTGCCGCATTTTTGTTATAAATATGACACAGAAACAATGCTCAATGCTTCCGTCATGGCTAAACGATGATCTTTTCGCGCTGCGAAATATTAAATGCCAAAACTAAAAAGACTATGATAAATATTATATACGAAAATAAACTAGGGATAAGAGCAAAAATATGTAAGTAGCATTTCGTTGTCCCGTAAACAGCGGTTATAATGTGCAAGTGTTTCTTCTCGTGCTCGAGGTGATGAAAGCGCGTCTTCATGACGACGATAAAAGCACAAAGCTGCGCGCTGTCTCGATCAAGTCTGTCGGAATGAAGCTGTTTCCATGGCGATTAATTCGTCTCTTCCGGTATTATCGCCCGCGACGTGTAATAACAGGGACATATAATAACACGGCGGTGTCGCGTAATTCCATACCGCGCGATGCTCGATTTTTTTGCAGTCCTCCTCTGCGAGAAAATGAAGAAATTTATACCCGCGGTCTCATTATTATTGGTCACCGCCGACACGAATCGGTTTCTGGCAACCTCGAACTTCGTCGAAATTCGTTCTGCAAACGCGGAATCGACGATCGGTTCGCGAACGATTAATTCAGCGAATCGCCGGCGATTAAAATTTTAAGATCTTGGTCCAAAAAACTGTTCTCAGGATTCTACAAATCTGCTGGATAAAATTATTTCATTTTAATGACGAGTGTCGAATTATATAAGTAATTCAATATTAAGCTGTGATTTGATATTGAAACCAATGAATATTCGCGTTGTTACGCTGCGTGATTTCATGGAATAAGCGGAATCGATTTTCATTCCTGTATACACACAGCTTATATAATAATAACATTTATATAATAATACTTTTTTTTTTTTTTTTTTCATAAAAAAATAGCAATGTAGATATCCGTATAACTATTTGAATAACGATCGTTCTCTCTTTTCAGATGATAGACGCCTCTTACCATACAAACCCGTCGTTGCAAAGCACTGCCCTAATCATCACCTGCGCTGTGGTCCTCCTGCTGATGGCCGCGATCGTGTCCGTCGTTTTCTGGAAGTAAGTAGATTCCTCTGTGTAGATTTCTCTGTTTTTCTCTCTCCGTTTTTTTTTTCTCTTACCGGACACGCGATATCGCGCCAACAAGTATGACGCGACACGTAAAAGCATCTACGAGGCCATCGAGCCGTCGGCGGTCGTCTCTCACAATAAAGCGCCAGTTTCATTCGCGCCGGGACGTCGTGGCAGGCAGGCAGGCAGGCAGGCAGGCCTCGTGTTTTCTAAGGTCCGAGGTCGTAACCGGCCGTAACCGTATTTTAAGGAATTGAGAGCAGAAAATTCACCCCTGGATTCTTACGCGATCCGAGGAAACATAAAGGGCGACCGCATGGGGCGAGAATAAGGACGAGGTCGTGCGGGATAAGAGAAACGTACGGAGAGAGCGTTACCGATTGCTCCAAAATTAACCGAAAATAGAACAACGAGCGAGGATGAGGAAACGAGCGTTTGAGCATCCGTCGGCTTGTTCCCGACAGCGCCTCGGTTGTTCTGCCTCCTCGTACCGAGCGATGATCTATGGCGCGGTAAGCCGCACCAAGGGGGAGCTTTGGGTCCCTACCGGAGAAATGTTACCTCACGGATACGTAATCGATGGTCAAAATGTCAGCTATCGGTATTCTAAAAGATTCTGCGAAGTTTCCTTTCCCTTCGAGGATAGACTCATTCTGTCAAAAATAACATAATGCTGCGAGTAATTTATTGCGAAATAAATTAAAACAGCATTATATTATTTTTGACAGAATGAGTCTATCCTCGAAAGGAAAATATTTCCCCATAAATTAAGATAGCATTATATTATTTTTGACAGAATGAGTCTATCCTCGAAGGGAAAAGAATTCCTTGCGGAATCTTTCAGAATACAACGCTTTTAACGCTTTTAAAAATAATGCCGTTATGTATAATTTTGCAATTTTTGCAATTATTACCGGAAATATTGGAGTAAATTTATAGCCTAAGCGTGAATAAAATAAATAAATAATAAAGTGAAGTTTCTTAAAAGTAGAGTACATCTCTTAAATGAGCTTAAAAAATTCAAAAAGAAATTTACAGAATATTTACATAGTTATAGCGAATTTATGGGATCAATTGAATTTTTACGATCCGATTATGTAACCTTGCCGTCACGCTTTTCTAATGGCGAGCGAAGTGATCGAGATGGGAGTGTTGCTCTTGAGCGTATCCTAAATTACCCGAAAATGGAACACCCGAAGACGCGGCGAGAAAGCCTGCCACTTTAATTAATACCTAACCGTGTTTCCGACAGCCTGTGGCTCTGCTTCCCATATCGCGCACCGAGATCTAGGTCGCGGTGAGATTAGATGATGATTTCGTAATTAACGAGGATGCCATCTTGCGCGCTCTCTCGCGAAAAAAAGAAGAGGGGGAGAGAGGTACGACCGCGCGTAATATCGTTATATAAAACAATTAGCGGAGGTGACTTTGCATAATAAAATAAAACGCCACGGTTATTTCTCCATTTGAAATTTCGCCTGGAATTTTTATCCGTGTCATCTTGAGATACAAGCGGCGGAGGAAGGAAATAGGGCGACGTCGTCGGACTAATGGGCCCTAAATTAGCCAAAAACAAAGCCTCCCTCCACCTCCTCCCCCTCCTTCCCCTCCCTTCCCTCCCCCGTCTGGTTTCACCACTACAGTCTGCCGCCGACAACGTTGGTTCTTGCTGCTCAGCCGTACCGCGTGCTGATCTACAAGCAGCCGCAGTAGGTAATTTATTTAGAGCACAGCGGTACCCCGAAAACTTTTCGACCGCTGTCTAGCGAAGCTTCCGGAGATTCGCACCTATATATCCATTTCGTGCCGTTTTTCTCGGCGAGACTCTTTCGCCGTCGCTCGCTTTTATGAAAATTTTAGAAACCGGAGCACTTATTCTTCCGGCGCGACACGTGACACTTTGAAAATATATGAAAGTCAATTCGGAGATGAGCCTCGTTTCGACCTTCGTCTCCTGGCTTCGTTGCCTGGCCTCTCGGCGGTGAGCGGCAGTGCGGCAGCATGCCTAATTGGCATTCCGGCGAGTCCTAAATTAAAGCAGAAATAGGCCATTCCAGAAATGGGCGTACACCCAGGCGCTGTTACGTACCGCCGACAGCGGAACAGCGCGCCGGTAATTTGTGACACGGCGGCTCATGCAAGCCGGCACAGTTTCGTGGATCCGCGGGACATGGGAAAATACATTTACCGACGATCCGGGGGAGGGTGGCTTACTTGGAAGATTTACGGACGCGGCCGCGGGTGAAAAGCTCTCCGTTTGCACGTCGTTGTCGCGCGTTGATTGGACGCGCGCGCGCGCGGGCTAAAAAATGGAACGGCTCGATAAGACGAATAGGAGACACGTGGAGAAGTTGACAATTCGAAGCGCGCGCTTTCGATCGATATAACCTTTCTTTTTTTTTTTTTTTTTTTTTTTTTTTTTTTTTTTTTTTTTCCACGAACCCGAAGGTTCGAGAAACAAGTTTTTTTTTCTCTCTTTTCTTTTTTTTTTTTTTTTTTGCTTTACGATCATGAGTTCCTCGTCGAGCCGGTTGTCGTCCTTTTCATTCAATTTCTTTCGCATCCAATAAGGACTAAACGATACGAGAGACGTCATCCCTCATTTAATCTCCCCGAGTAGAGACGAGATAAGATAAACATAGTGAACAATTCTCCGGTAGGAAGATTTTCGAGAGACCGGCGCGCAAGAATTTTTCGGAATGGAGATAGCGTCAGCGACGTGGAGAGAATTTCCTCGCGCATGGACGAAGACACAGGCGCGTCCGTTCAATCATATCGGTTAACATTTGCCTTACACGCTTCGCCTGTAATCTCGAATGTATCTGCCGTCCAACTGGTTTCGTCCGCGTCATCCGATCTTCTCGGATCATTCGACGGGCCGTCAACTCGCGATTAACCTCTCCGCTAATGAGCAGCGGAATCCGCGCCTCTTGTGGCCCTATCTGATGATCGATCGCCAGAAATCATCCCGGTCGAGAGGACAATTTCGGGTAGCACAGTGCGCCGCATTCACACAGCACAGTTTTATGGCGGTCCTCGAAGGCGCGCACTCGTCGGCGACAACGGCGGCCCTGTTTTCGCACGTTTTATCGTAACGCTCGGCCATTATCGACGACCACGCCGCTAGTATCTCAAGTGTTACCGGTTCTCCATATTCGCTCTTTGTGGGTGGTATCGTGAGTACAATCTCGTTAGACACTCGTACGCCGTGGAGCGTACTAGGACTGATCGTGGTAAAATTAGATATTTGATAGTCGAGAATATCAAGATATCCCCCCTCTTCGGCTGTAAATCACTCAGGAAATGGCACTTTGCAGCGTGAACCGCTGTATATAAGAGCTGAACATGCTCGTTTGATTAATTTGCAAAGTATAGACCTGTCGAGTCTGAGTACCTTACATTTTAAGAAAAAGGATATTTCATAAAATATCTATGTATTGAAAATGAAACATCGATCAAAGGCTTTGTAGAATGATTTGAAAGGCAAGAAGCGAATAATTGTAAAAATTCATATTCCTCGAATTTTATATATGAATTTCTCGAATTATTAAGAATATAGAACTGATATTTAGTTGCCGATATATGTGGTTCCCGTTGGGAAAGACCTTGTGGTGAAGTTTCTCCGCCATTCGGGACAATCGTGACTCTGTTTTCGCGTTTATCGTAATGGCTGTGGTCCATTATCGAGCGTGACGTCTCGAGTGTTGCGGCGTCTCGCGGCTCGTTACTTTGTGGGTGGCATCGGCCTCCTTTTCTCGGCATTTCTCCGCGCCGCTTCGCACGCTCTCGGAGTACCTTCCCATCCTCGGTGATCGTCGGTTCTCCATATTATTGCGGATCTTCCGCGATGCTCGATCCGACGGGGGGGCAGAGCCGTAATCATTATACCCAGGTGAAAGCGATCTAAATTTAAGATCGCCAATTCAGAGTCGGAAAGCAATTTCATTCATATACGGAGAAAATCCTTACTTAAAGTAAGTCGAATTTAGTATTAAAAAAAAAATACATAAATGGAAATTTAACTATTATAAATCTGTAATAATTAATATTATTACAAATTATTATTATTATATTTAATCATATTTAATAATGTTACATATATTATATATATTTAATTATTTTTTAGTTAATGTGTTATAAGCGTGGATCTTGCATTAAATCTCTCTCTTTTTCTGATATATAAAAATGCAAAAATAAATAAGCTCATTATTCAACGTGCTAAGGAAGCAAACTATATATTCCTAGAAGCTGTTCGCTTTGAGAAAAGTGTTTATTATATGACAAAAAGTCTGCTTTGGCGCGCGACATTTTATTAACGTTATCATATAATGAGAGATAATATATAATAATAATAATATTTTGCTTTTGTGAGGTGGAAGGACGGCGAAATCCAGTTTCTCGCTACGAGAGCCAACAACTTTAGCTACAGCACTGCGCACACAATCAGAACGCGGAGAACCGACACGGCCGCGTGTAGTTTGTATGCTAATCAGAGTCGTGTTCCCTTCCCATCCGTACATCCTCGTCCACCATTGCCGGTTCTAACCATCGTCAATTCTATTTTCTATCTCGTCTTAGCTCCGCGCATTCGCGCTCTTGTTCACCACCGCGTTTAGCATCGAATGGCGGCTATCCGATTCCGGAGTTTTATTTAAAGATACCGAGATCGCGCGCACGTTCGACGTAATCGAAGAGAAAACGAAAAGCGAACGGTCGCATTTTACTAGTCTAGTGTTGCGCGAATGCAAACCACAGCCGGAAGTATTCACGTCATAGATTTGGCAGTGAGAAAACGTGGATTTGATATCGGACATTTTTAGCCATATCGGTTTATCGTTTATCGAATTAGCATCGAAAAAATTATTTAAAGACCGTGATAGCATTATTTAATGACATAGCATTATTTAATGATAACAATCTTGTTTAACTTGTTTAACTAAAGGCAATCCTCTAATCAGTCTATCGTTTTTCTATTAGCCGCGACGCTCGCCGTTAAACATTATCGGAAAACCCCTTTAAACGGCTTGAAAAGGATGTCTGTCGCCATAAAATGGGGCGCGTCATCAAAGCTGCATACGTCAAACAGAATGTAATTCGGTAAAACTGAGGAAACTCGGTTTATCAACGCGTTTTCCCGCGTAGAATAACGTCACCCAGTGCGGGTTCGCGCAAGTAAACCGGAAGAAACGAATTGCGAAGGGTGAGAAGGAGAGGGAGAGACAGAGAGAGAGAGAGAGAGAGAAAACGGAAACGAACGCGGGCGCCCGCGTTCTCTCGTGAGCGCTTCCTTGCCGGCTCTTTTCCCGTTTCCTCCATTTCCCCGGCCGCCTTGCTGCGCTTTGTCTCCATAAGCCACATTCGGGTCACCGGCACGACGAGGTTGCTTTAACGATCTGCATTGCATGAGCGTTTCATCCTTCCGTACTCCGTTCGTCTATCTTTATGGAGAACGTGTCGGTGTCGCGGACTGAGAGAACCGTGAGAGACTTTCAATGGCGTGAGAAATTTTTTAAATGTTTCGAGACAAGTGAAAAGTGCGGCGATCGCGAAGATTAATATAAAAATCTTAAACCGTGAAATATTAACCGTAAAAAAAAAAAAGAACCGTCGAATGTTAACCGCCCCTCTCTTTCAATATAAGAGAAATAGTCTACGGTTTTTTGAAATATTAGAAGAAGGTGGGTTTAACAGTCTCATTTCGCGAGAGTTTGCTCTCTAAATAGTTACATATCTCTTTTAAATGACTAAATATGAGAGTAATTTGTTGAAAAATTGAAAGGAGGTGTTTACCTTTAATAGGCAAGAAAATTAAGTCGAGCTTTGGTAAGGATTGAACTTACAAAGCTGTGTCTTATAAATTCCAAATTTTAAGACTTTAATATTTTAGTATTTAATATTCATTAAGGACGAGAGGAAGGATATTAAAACGGGAGCTTGAAACTGACAAGTTTGGGAATCGCCGTTTCGAAGAAAATTCCTCTTTCTCTCCCATTTCATCCCTTCGATTCTTTTCCGCGACATAGTTCCAGATCCTATACGACGTTTGACAAACAAACCCCGGTTATTTTATATGACAAACAAACGAATCGGACGATCGGCTTTACCTTGTTTATGCCTTCGGTCCGTTCCCAAGAAATCCGATAGCTGTTTTCTCGAGTAACGTCGAGTTCTAACGAAACTTCGACGTCGCGACGACGACGAGTAAACATGTAACGGCAATGTAATAAACAGGCGAATTAAAAAGCGGCGGCGAAGAGGCCGGGGGGGTTGATGTAAAATTGCATTCTTAATTTGCGAAATCATGGTTTAGCACTGAAACTTTTAAATCCCCTTGTATTCTTTTCTTTATTTCTCTTCTGAAGAATTAAATAGAATTCTCCTGTTGAAACAGAAGGGGAATTATAACGAAACAACCGGAAATTAAAGAGTTAAAATTTCAGTATCAAAAAAAAAAAAGTAAAATATATCGCACCGGAAACGCGCCTTTTTTAGCTAGGGAAAAGAATTGAACGAAATTAAGTTCCTTCATTCGCGTATTTACTTTCCTTTAACTTTATTCTTTCTGTGCTCACAATTTAACGGTAAGTTTTCTCTTCCTTCATCACCTGACGTTTCCGCATTTGTATCTTTTTCCCCGCTCGGCGAGGGGGGAAGGGGGAGGGAGGGCTCGGCTATCCTCCCCATGATTAAATTTTCGTGTGTGTGTGGATTTGCAAATGGTAAATAATTTATTTTTCCCACGGGGAATTGTCACGAAGTGCATTGGCACGTACATATCGTATGAAAAGCAGCAATTAGATAGAGTGGATGCGGCCTCGCTTTGCTTAGACGTCACTATTTTGACGCAACCGTACGCCTCTCTTCGTCTTCATGCCGTCGCAGTCATTGCTTGTTAACGCCACGCCTCCGGGTGTCTTAAAAATATATACGACCGGTCCACCTCTTCCTCCGTGCCGCGACGCGACGAGACGTCGGCAAGAAGGGTGCGCGCAAGAAAATCGCGGGATGCACTTACGGATATTACCGGGAACACCGGCGGGAAGATTGCCAGACACGGCTGCTACGATCATTAGAATTAAACCTTCGCGTGTAGCAAAAGAGCGGCGCGAGGACGTGAAATTTAAGTGCCGGATCTACGAAATCTCAAGTATATATTTCACATGGAAAATTCAACGTCCGGACATTGAGCTTCGCTAGAATTTTATTAGTAAATGTAAAATATTTATTAAAATAAGTTTTATATATATATATATATATATATATATATGTGTGTGTGTACGTATACATTAAGAATATAGATTTTAAGAAGAAGTGTTCTTGAAATTTTTCAGATAATATCTATTTTAATATATATATATATATATATATATATATATATATATATATATATATATTAAAAGTAAATATCTGAAAAACGTCAAGAACATCTCTTTTTAAAAATTACGAGAGTGTTGTGACGTTCATAAAAATCCGAGGAAAAAACGTATCTCTCAATGCACGTATTTTATCTGCTTAAGCTTAAGCTCTGAAGAGGAGAGAATTTCCGTCTGGTTTTGAGAAAATTTTTGTTTTCACACAATTGCAATCCGTTTCTCAATTTCGCAAGCGAACCTCTACTCTTTCGAGGATGTCTCGGTCAGTTCGAGGACAATAACGCATATTGAATAGGATTCCCATGAAATGTCTTCGTGAATAAAATCTCTCCCGACTTCGTATAGCTTGGAGCACTTGGGGAATCGCTGTCGTTTTAATTTTGTATTCGCCGGCCAGTGTACGGGAACAATTGTACGACGTGAAAGTAGCTCTGATAGAAAAGAGAAATAATGCGAAGAAACAAGACCAGCAAGGATAAGATCGAATATCGCCCGAGGATGCTCCGTTCACGGGATGTCTCGTTTACGAATGAAAGCTTCCCGCTTCCGTTCGGAGGAACAATCGGGGCATTGTTGCCTCGTACGTCATTCGGTATTATTGCTTCTTTTTGCTAATTAAAGCTGTGCGTGATTTTTACGGTTGTCGACTAACCGTTTCGAGGGAGAGCGCTAGTCCAAACCGTCCTGCGGAGTAATCAGGATGCTATTGTGCTGCATTCGGGGATGGCGAGGCACGGCTGCTGCAACACCTTGCGCAACGCGTTGCGAACGCGCGATACCCGCCTGCGTTGTATGCGCCGCTGCAATTTCGTCGGCGATTCGATGAATTATCGGGGGCGCGACGCCGGCGATGCGAGGAGGGCACGCCGGGCTCTGATGGTTGATTCATGCTCGTTGTTTCTACGTACGCGTTCGGAAGGGAAGCCGGGCCCGGCTCGGTCTATGGATAATTTAACTCACGGCGCGAGTCTGAATGGGTTATAATTGGTGATGACAGGCCATCGGGTGACGGCAGAGGTCCGCCTTATCGGAGGAGGGAAAGAGGAGGGTACGAAGAGAGGGAAAACGTCGTGTTCACCGAGGAACACCGCTGAGTCCCTCGCGGAAGAGAGATCTCCCGTGACGCTTCTCCCGTGATACGACTTGACATCAACGCGGCGATGTAGGCGAAATCGCGAGCTTTCGTTCGCACTCGCAAACTTTCTTTCGCGTCGTTCTCGAGCTTTCTTTTAACTCTTTCATTCATCCGACTCGCTCGGAATCTCGAGTCAGCGCGAACTCTTCGAAGCGTCGGCCTTTCAAATTTTCGAGTTTCATATCAGAGCTGTTAAGCTTGCGAGTTTTTAATGATATTCCGGCTCGCGGGCTTACGCAAGACCTATGGATGATCGCGGAGCTTATGAGTTTAATGAGATACAGAATATAAGTGGCTAGTAGATACGTTCTTCAATTTGCGCGGGACTTAAGCTCCTTTACGAAGATCTCGCGCATAATATGAATACTAATCGATCCTTGGGGCAGCGCCGCACGCGCGGATTTTCTTCCGCTAAATGAATGATCCTCGAGCTTTCCTGCTCCGAGAAGTTCGCCTTATCCAAAGCGATGAAATCTAGCTTTTAACAAGCCGCATCGGGCTACTCTTTGATTGAAAAAGCAAAAAGCTCTTTGCGAATAAAAAATAAATATCTTATACGCGTGCTTATAAATAAATAGACGAGACATTCATTAAGATCTTTGAAATGTCCGATCTCAAAGAGTTTATCTCAAAGCTTAAAAAAATTTATACATACGAATCGCCCGCTGAAGCTGACCGTACGAACGACCACGGTCGTCCAGTCGTCATTTTCCAATCTCGCTCGAGTATCTTTCCGAGCGTGATTGACACTGAAAAGCTGGGAGAATGTAATGGAAATAACATTCGCGTATCCGCGGAAATATGATGAGCATACGTATCCCTTCGCCTCACTTATATTTTTCACGCACGCAGAGAGATCACGCGTGAACGCGCATACACGCGCAATCCAGCTTGCAGTGAAAGGATCGAGCGCGAGCCCGGCATCAGTCAGCGGTCGGTTCGATTCAATTTACGAAAGTACCAGGCTGATTCTCGCGCCGGGATGGCCCTCGACGCGCGTCTTCCGCGCGGCTCGCCAATTCGCATCCGGCGGAAGACGGACGCGAATGCGTCGTTGACGGTGATGCAGCGCGCCTGCATGTCGGCCCTGCCGGTTTTGGCGAACGTTGAATGCGCCAGCTGTCCCACCGTCGTTCCGCCGGTGATATACTCGCGGGTGCGACCTAAGAGGAGAATAATAAAGGGTGGTGGGTGGTGCGAGAGGGAACGTTACAGTGTCTCTCATTTGCCTGGCTGCAGATTCCGTTAGCCAAGGATAAATTAAAAAACAGAGCCGGAGCACCGAAGGACACACTCGCCGATTTATTGGAATATCTTTGGATTATTTATATATAGTTTCGAGCTGCATAAAGCTTGAGATTTTCTTGAGGGAGTACTTTTTGGATCTTCATACTCTTAAATCTTCGAAGATTCAGGTGGGATTTTCAGATCTTTACATTTTCTATTCTTTACATCTCACACGTCTTTGACGTTTGCTCCGATCTAAAAATATTTCGATTTCTACGCCTCCGAAAACGCACGAACTTTCAGGATCTTTGGGATTTAAGAGAAACTTCGTAGCTTTAAATCTTCGCGCCGTCGATCCTTCAACCATAAGGTTTTTAGCTTCGCTCGCAGCTTGACTCGCAGTCGAAATTCGCGGATGCTGATGAGGCTAATGATGTCTAAACACGGCGCTCTGTTTTGACATAAGCGTGCAGACGTAGGCCAAAACAAACGTACGTAATCAGGATTGCGTCGGTAGGGAAATTGAGAAACCCTGTTTGAGAGATATGCGTATCGCACGAAATGCGGCCGTTATCGCAGTCGCATTCCATTGTACTCTCGCAGACAGTGTTATTACCCTAACCGTCCATAATTACGTCATCGTCATTGTCCCCGTGCATGTATCCCCATAAATGCCATGAGCCCTTGGCACCCTGCGGTCCCTCCGGAGCTCATGACTTCTCTTCCTCTCTCCCCCCCCCTCCTCTCTCTCTCTCTCTCTCTCTCTCTCTCTCTCTCTCTCTCTCTCTCTCTCTCTCTCTTCGTGCTTCCTTCCTGTCTGTGCATCGTCAGATTCGTGATATTAAGCGTAAGCGACTATGCGGCGACGTCGGTTCGCCAACTAACACGCACTCCGCGCGGACACGCTGCGCGATGCGTCACCGTTTACCTGTATCTGCATAATACTCGAGTATCTGAATACCGCAGTATGTCGCTGCGTGGGCGACAGAGAGAGAGAGAGAGAGAGAGAGAGAGAGAGAGAGAGAGAGAGAGAGAGAGAGAGAGAGAGAGACTAAGAGATTTCTGCGTATCTCCACACGTACATGTTTTCACATTACTCGCGTACAGAAACACGCGCTATCGCGCTATACTGACGACGTGATGTACCCACGTGCATTAATAGTCCTAGCTGACTCGTAACATTCGCGTTGGAAGCGTTCAGGAAATAGAACGAGGAAAATAATTCCACGTCAAAATACAGCGAGGGAATTCAAAATACAGCAAAATATGGCGCGGTAAGTAATTTCATTAATAATTTAATTCGTCTCGTCTCTCTGTACTTCGAGACTCTCTGAGAGATATTTTCCTCCCGAGAGGAAATTATTCCAATTTTAGTTAATTATCGCCACTGATACGAAATTAATCGTATGACTGCATGCACTTGGAAACTGTAATTGCCGAATTTAATATTATTGCGACGTTACAAACGCCAATCACGTCAGCAGTTAAATTTTATTCTAAAGACTTGATACACACTTGATACATTTCCTCGGAATCTTATCACGAGTCACGATTTACGTCATCCCGAGGCGACCCTACGGCAGTTTCCACAACGAGATCGTGCGTGCACGTGCGAATTACACGCACGTACGCGATACGCGAGCGTACGCACGGCGGCATGCGGGTCGATTAGTCAGCATACACGCAGGCTAATGTAACATTGCGCGCCAGTTATGCTACTATGTTACGTCGGGTATGCACACTCTGGATACGCAACCAAGCCGAAGGGGTGAGTTAGTTGGAGAACCGGCGGGAGCGTTCGAGAGAGAGAGAGAGAGAGAGAGAGAGAGCGCGTGTGTGTGTGTGTGTGTGTGTGTGTGTGTGTTGCACACCTGATGGCCACGAATTCGCTACCTATTACGTATTAAACTGCATTTCACGAATTATTGGCGCAATCCTGCGTTCAAGACTCTCCTCCTTTGCTCCTCCTCCCTTGTGCTCTCCTCTCGGAACTGGACACAATGCGTTCCATCGGCGCGACGTCGAGTGGGGCATCTTCCGGAATCCCCGGTAGATTCCATCGAAGGGAATTATTCCGGCGTCTCCTGTCTCTATCTCTCTCACTCTCGCGACGAGCGATGCTCCTCTCCATACATTGTTCCGCGATTTCTCGATTGTTATGCACCGCTGAGTCTTTTTTGGGGGGTTGTTCCGTGGTTCGATAAACCGTGACGAGAGGCTTCGAGAGTCATTGAAATTCGGTTCTCCGAAGATAAAGGAATAACGAGAAAACAGAGACAGTCACTACAAATCGTTGTTTATGTTTTTGTCATCAATTTTTAAAAATTGGCGTATTTGCATTTTTTATTTCCAGTGTGATCTACATATCCCACACATTTGTGAGATCTCTAGAATTATAAGATACCGCATTTATGTGAGACAACTTTATGCTGCGTTATACTAAAATGAAAACCACACAAAGAAAGGAGGGGATAAAAGAAACATGTTACTGGGGATGTATACGAATTGCGATTAATTAGAAGGAAGACATGTCTCCCACGTGCGCAATAGCAAATTTATAAACCCGGTGCCGCAAATGTGAAATTATATTCCCGCTTGCATACGCTCGTTTAGAATAACGAAGGATCGCGAAAATATTAAGAAAAAGGGAGAAAAAAGTGAGAAAGGAACGGCAGATGCGCCGTGGTTTCATAACGAAATTATGCTAATTACATGCGTTCGAGAAGGCTCGAGTCGGATCTCTATAATCAAACCGGCGGAGTCTCGTTTACCGATTCCTCTTCCCATTTCTCACGTCTCGTTTTTCTCTTCGTAGCCTACGGAGAAACGGAAATTGATCGTCCGCGATTCTACGAACGATCTAATGCAATCGCAGTTTCCGTTCGAGCGTCAATGAACTTCGCGCTAAGGACTTAGGACTAATTCGTTACAAGCGGTTACAAGGAAACCGATTTGCAGGTGCGCAAAATTTGCAAGTGCACCAAATTCTGCATTCGGGAGAGACGCTTAATCTAAGAGCTAGTTGAAGCATAGATCAAGAGAGATTGCGCCATTACAAGAAACACCGAAAGTTGCATCGCGATCGGGTCTTAATAATAATCCCGCGGTAATTGGAATCTGCAATTTTCAATATTTATCTTTATGGACGTAACAGAATACCATTGTACTTCCATACGCCATTCGGGCCGTTCTTTTATTTTATTAATTTTATTCCCGGTAATTTTATTAATTTTCCGCCGACACTATTTGACTCCATTATATTTCAAAAAAGCGGATATTACATTCTCACAGGCAGAAAGGCAAACAATTAACTTTTTACCCCGCCATTGTTTTCCATTCAGCGGACGTATGGCTCATAAACGCGGGGAGACTCGATGATGTTCAAATGCGATATTTTCCCACGGAATGCTCATGCGAGGATTAATGCCAGAATTCGAATAAATTAAGACGCGAAGTGATGGCTGACGGTTCACGAGGCTCTTAATCACCGTCAACGTTTAATTACTCCCTAATGTACCAATAACGCGGACTTCACTGACCTCATTTCCTCAAAACATCATCATCCGGAATATGGCGAACCAGGGCGAACTAATGACGAGGAAAGAGCATCACTCGGGAACCGATTGCTCTCCCTTATTGAGCCTCTAAATCGCGCTTACGATCTATATGATGACATCGATAAATCACCATCCATCGTGAAACGTTACATTTATTAACCTCCCTTAAGATGACTTTCGTCATTATCGCGAAGATCTTTTTGTATTTTACTTTTTTTGTGTGTGTGTGTGTGTGTTTCTTATGTTATATAATATTTAATAACGAGTCTTATGCGATCTGTAGACTTTTATATAATTATAATTAATCTGAGAGGTACGTTGGAAATTTAGGAAAAAAGCAGATTGCAATTAAGCCGTCGCTCTGCGAAAACGTCGATTTTAATTCGATGAAGAGCTGTTGTACCGATGGTGACGACATCGAGGAACTCACTTAAAGTCGAGCATTCGTTCAACGTGTCCAGTCTGCGGGATAAATAAATTCCGCGCGAGAAGTACGAAAATTTAATTTCCCGCGAGTGGAAAATAATCCTTGCTTAGGAAATTGGCTGCTCGATCGCTCTCCTCCGGCTTCTCCACTCCGTCAATCTCCGTGTTTCGCCCCCGCGATCTTTTGTTGAGCCGAAAGCAGCCCCGAGACGCGAGACGCGAAAATTCGCTGCCGGTGATCCGACCGGCCACGCGAAATAAAATAAAACGGATATTAAAACTGGGACGAGAGCTAATTTCCTCGCGTTTCCAGGTATAATATTCGTTTCCCCTCTCCCACCCCCGTCTCTTCATTCCACACTTTTATTCTCTTATCACCGAGTTAAACCATCCATCGGACGAACAGCTCCTGAATATTCAGCGACGATGGGCAGATGCGGCACGGGGGACAGGCACGGAGGAGAAGGGGGATGGCATGAATAGGCGACAAAATCAAGTTCGAGATTCGAATTTGACGACTAGTGACAGTCACGTTCGGACCAGCCCGCGGATTAAAATCTGCCGGAATGCGAAGTGTGACACTCTAAAATGCGAACCCGCTTTCAGATCCCATGACCTACATCCTTCGGATACAAAGACCGCGACTAATGCAAATTGGTGAAATTTCTGAATTCACCGGCAGAACGGTAAAGTTTCGTCGTAATAACTTAAAGAATCATTTACCAAAGTCTTAAATAATGTTTCCCGGCAGAGAGAGGGAAATTAATTTCGAAGTTGCCATTCGTGCGCCGTCGAGATAAAAAAAATAAGCCGCCCTGTCTTATATGAAGTAACGATGCTGATGTAATCTCGTTTATATCGACATTCTTTATAACGGCAGGACTAATTCTATTTCTGAAATCGAAGATCGGACAAATGTACTATGTTACATGGTAACGTGTGCGTGTGTCGCTTTGCCGCACGTTCTGTACTCTACGTACGTACGTAGCGAGCAGATCGATCGTTCTACCTCCGAGGTACCAATAAAACTTCATATTCCGACGAACGTAATTACTTCCCCTCGCTCCATTGGAAAATACAAGTTTGCTCAATGCCGTCATTACGGGCTCATATAGCGTAGTCTCGGCGGCTGGAGGTACAACGCGAGATCGATCGATCGGTACGTGCCGAGATATCTCGGGGTAACGATCTCGAGGAGGACCGACGGCGGTCCGTCGAAACGACATTAATGCTCGGCGTCAAAGGAGAGATGCCTCTTCATCTACGTGCTCGTCCAAGTACAATGCGCCGGGCCGAGTGTTCGCGAACCCTCCCGTGAGACATGGCGAAACTTCGCCTTCGCCTTCGCCTCCATTTCTAACCACCTTTGAGGTCATTACTACGTACGCCCTTCCTCATGTTTGGACGTTTCTCTCTCTCTCTCTCTCTCTCTCTCTCTCTCTTTCTCTCTCTTCTTCTCTTCTCATCGTGAAGATCCTGCCGGATGGCCAGACGGTTAATCAAGTCCCGTTTCACTTACTATCCCTCCCTCCCCCCGCCCCCCACTCTCACCCCGTCCTGCTGGTACTTGCACTCAGCAGCCGCCTCTGTTTCTCCTTCTCTTCGCTACTGGCGGTCCTTGATCCGCCCATTCCTCAATATTCCGAATGGGATTAGTCACACACGATTATGCGGCGCAAAAATCGCATTTCACCAATACGTTATAAGACAGCCTGTCAAACTTCCACAAAGTCCAAAGTATTTCATAGCGCTGTAGATAATAAACAATATGAAAAATTACACGATCAGTTGTAAAAATCATCTTTTCGTTTAATGGACGTATGTTATAAATATTGTGAATTGATATGATTTTTACACTTCTCGTTCATATTATTTTTACATATTTTATAACGTACTATATTATTTTGTTCTTTAAAATCGCACTTAAAATACACAGATAACCAGATTTCAGATGACAGAGCCACTGCATAGCAGGCATTATAGATTTTGCGTAAGTTTCAAAAACTCACCTTTATAAAAATTCACCTTTATACAGACATCTCGGACGTCTTTCTTAACCCTCTCTAATTCGCCGTTTAACAGCAAACGTCAATGTCTGGAAAATGCTAATAAACAAGGAACAAAAGGCGCCTCTTACGTCATTCTAGACGCTCCCTGCGAGAGCTCGCTTGCTTTCCCTAGCGAACGTTCGCTCATTAGGCAAATCCCACCCTCTCGGCTCATCCTTTGCGACCGTGCCTTTCCTCGGCCTTAGCATACAAATTTATTCGTAAACTTCCACAATTTAAATGTCCGCGGTGTTTCAATCAAGGGGCGTCGCCGTTCGCCGCGTTCCCGCTTCTCCTATGCACGTATAAACAACCAGCGGATTAGTTTTCCTTCCTTCAAACTTTCATCAGTTCTCTCTCCCGACCCCTCCTCGACCCTCCCCGCTCCCTCCTCTCGGTCCGTAACCGAGATATCAACTTCGAGGGATTTTCGTGTTGGCGCGTCAAATATTAAGCAACCTCGTTTTCATGCCGCAACGAGAGGATGAAGGAGGGGCAGGGGAGGGAGGGAGGAAGGACGGGCTCGTGAGGCTCTTTAAGAACTTTAGAACAGCTTCGGAACTCGTTTGGACTTGTGATCCCTGTCCCGCTAGCCCAGTATTTCGTAACCCGTAATTATATTTGCTCATTAACCTCCCCTCCCGCTTTCCTTCTTCCGCATTGCTTTCCCCGAGTTTCCATGAAGGATAGAAGTTGCCGCCGGGCAGAAACGAATCTAGGGAATTTTCGAGGGATGATCTTCAAAATCGGAGACTAAAATCCCAAAGGAAGGAACTCTCTCTCTCTCTCTCTCTCTCTCTCTCTCTCTCTCTCTCTCTCTCTCTCTCTCGTAATTACTATTTAAATCTTCCACGGTTTACACTCTCTGATATTCTAAGTTCGCAAAAATAATGTTAATAAGTTTACATATAATTTACTCTGAGTCTTTCCGATAATTTCCCTTTGAATTCTCTCTCTCCTTCTCTCGCAATCAATCACGATAATTAATAGGTACGTATGGAAATGGAATTAAACCTGATATTTATACATATCCCTCTTTTGAATTCGCCATCGCCCGAAGGGGTACGTAGATGAAGGAGTTTTGTAAATTACCGCCGCTAATGCCGCGTTACATATTTGTCGGATTTCCAATTCGAAATTGCCGGCTTTACAGAGCATAACTTACGTATCACACAGGGTTAACAGCTGTTAACGTCTCCCGTAGAACCACCCTGGCAAATGGAAACTCTGGTTGAACCGAAACTACATCGCGGCGGACTGCCAGCAGTTCCCGGACTCGCGCGCGGTTAATGCGCACTCGAAATTGTTTAAACTTGCTTATGTAAATAAAATTTAAGAAAATTTACTTGTTCCCGTTTTCGATAAATGATTTCGATAAACGCGATATCTTCCGCTGAAACGGGGAAACGTTTATTGATATTTTATACGAAATTTTATTCGCGCCGCATAATCTGCAGAATTTAATTACACTCAAAGCGTTTTAGCTACGCGAAAACACCGGTTATTGTCCATTATTAAAATCGGAAGGAAAATATTAATTTCTCCTTTCCCTCCATTCGTGTATATATATATATTTTTGCTGCATTTTCGTTTTCACAAATTAGATCGGATTATCAGCATATTGTTATTTCTCTCTGCTAGATAGTGCTACCCCAATTGCAGAATGAGGGATTTCTGATTGGCGTTCTGTTAACGTTGCGCAATCGAGTCGCGACGGATTAGGCATTGGATAACGTATTAATTATATTGTTAGCGGACGATGCGAAGCTCAACCCGACCGCGGCGGTTTTTCCGGCGGTCTCACGTCCGGACAGTGCAAATTTGCGAACGAAACCGCATGTTATTGGTCGCCAACGCGCCAGCAACTTGCTCATGGACATATCTACCATAGACTTGTCGGCGGCATTTTGGCCACACAATTCGTTTCCGCTATGACGATGACACTCGCATGTGCACCGAAACGAATATTTATTTCTCGCTCTAATTTTTCCTCCTCTCTTCGCATTCGAGAAAATACATGACATAACATTTTTTATTAATTACTCGATGTCACGCGTTTTCTCATTTTTTTCCTTAAATCAATTTATGAATTACAAAGTGACACGATTATCGATTGCATTTTTTTCGGATTTTTTTTTTTTTTTTTTTATAAACAACTGAACTATATGTTTTCTTCTACTAACTTATATTTTTCTTGTATTATTCTCGTGAAAAAAATCGCATGATAAATTCGGCGATCCGAGTTGTCCTTCGTAATAATCGCTGAGCTAAAAAAATCTGCATTTCGGAAAGTACAAGAAGCGATAAGACGATGATCCTGTTTTATCGGGACATGACCTACGTGTCGACAAAGGAACACACCGCGATCACTGTTGTGGTGATGGAGGACTAAAACGTCGGTATTCTCTGTCGAGCCAGCTTGTTCCCGAAGATTAAACCGCTTTAGCTGGCAAGTACCTACCCGCCGTCAATCGCACCCTTATGCTCGTTACCCTGAAAAAAATTGCGGCCCGTAAAGGTCCACCCCGCCAGTTTCACGCCGATCGCCGGTGCAAGGCCATCGATCGAATCCCCGGGGGTGCAACCAGCCCCGAATACCCGCATATTTTTAAACGCGCGTCATGCACACGCTTCTCGCGTAGATTCGATGGTTCTTAAAACCCATTGCGGAGAATGCCCCGCGCGTTTGCATTTTCCACGGGGTGAATTTTCGTTGCCGTTCTCCACCACCACCAAGTCACGAATTTGCATAATAACGAACGCGCGACGATAGGGACGAAAAAAAAGGACGAACGGAGAAAGAGAAATGAGACGGAGGAGAGGGAGGAAGAATATCTCTCGATATCTATTTTCCATTTGAAAATTCAAAAAATGATATGTATGAGATGCGCATTCGTAAAACGCACATCTCCGAAATGCTTCACGACGAGACGCGGGCATCCGCGTATCAAAAACGCATCAACCGCGTGGGGCGCTGCTCTTAACCGCTAAATAAGAAAACGACGAAACGAACGCTCAAAATCGCACGCGGAACGCTCGCAGCCGGTGCGCGCTTTGTAGTCCCGACTCCCGGATATCGGAAATGGGGAGCGTTACAGCGTTTTTGGGGATGCTCGAGTACTCCGAGCATCGCGCACGCGTATCGCTGGAATAAATCATTTTTTTTTATTCGCGACCGTAAACTCGACCCCATAGATAGGGGCACCCGTGGTCGTAAAGGGTTTTGGACAGGGCTCGCCTATGAAAGGACCGCCACCCCGGGCTACAAAGATCGGGTAAGGATCGATGAGGACCTCGACGGGGCCGTCACTGATAACCGGCCGCTGCTGTCGCATGACCGAACCGGAATAATGCTCGCTGTATGCTAAACCTCGCTGATAAGCGCGCGCCAACCCCCATGGCGCGATAGCGACAAAATAATATTACTCTCTCTGCGTAGATATGAGATAGATTCGGTTTTACATCGGACGCTATCAAACAAATGTGCCGACCGGATTTGATGCGATTGACGAGACTCCCGGTAATAACAATAGATATTTGTGGTGACGATATTTACCTTCGATATTAATTAGCCAGCTCATCGATTGCCACAAATTCTATTACGTCTGACTTCACACTTCCACACTTCACATCATCCATTTTTAGTCGCCGTTCTATTTTTAGAAATCCGATATAACTGATAAAGTTATAGGCTCTACCTCAAAGAGAGAGCTGGATAGGATTCCTGATATATTTTTAAAAAGGCCATTCTGGCGGTAACGTTCGAAACGACAAAAACAGAAATGGTATAGACGGTGACTCTTTGAGGCAGAGAAATCTCTTTCGAGTTTCCGCGTTAAAAAAATTTTTTCCTTTCCCTTTAGATCCAACATTTGAAAGGCACGACTCGCGTCGGGGCGGGGCGGGTTTGGGAAGCCGTTTATCGAGACGACGACCGGGGTATATATCTAGCGCGCATTGATATGCAAAATTTGTAGTTTCGAGGAACTCACGAGAGACTCTCGAGAGGCGCGTGCACGCGCGTGAGAACGGCGAGTAAACTACAGGATCCTAGGTGTCTCGTGCTCCGGCTTTATGACCGGCCTCGCGCCTTCGATGCACGTACGCAGGAGGTATCGGATGTGACCCTCCGGTGTACGAAAGCTCGCTAATCCGCTCCTAAATATTCCCGCACCATTCTCATATCCACCGTAATCTTAAACTTGCCGGTTTGATATTATAAAGTCGTTCCGTCTATGATGTAGAATAATAAAAAGTTGGAATATAAACACATCACAAGTTTTGCGGCTTTTCAATATCTTGATGTTTTGATGAAAAATAGATTTATAAGTGTAATTAAAAGCAGATGAGAAAATATATATGTTTTAATAATAACGTGAAATATAGTTTACAGGAACAAATTTTTTAGTAATTAATTTCATGTTTTTACTTTTGTGTGTGTGTGTGTGTGTGTGTGTGTGTGTGTGTGTGTGTGTGTGTGTGTGTGTGTGTGTAAAACCATTACCATTTATTTATCATATATTAACGTGATACCGTATTATTTCTGCGCCATGTATCAAGGGCGCACATTTGGACGATCGACAGACCAATGCACGTTCTGCACACGAAAGTGTGTGTGTGTGTGTGTGTGTGTGAATAGGAAAAGTCGAAGGAAACTGAGAGAAATATCACGAAAGCGTAAGAGTGAACGAGTAAGTGAGGGAGGATGCGGGAGGGGAGTGGTAGTTAATTAGTCCGGGTTAAAAGCTCGGCTTAAATGACCTATTCAGCGCTTAGCATCGAGCGAATTCACTTTGGTAATCCCCTCGACTCCACCTACCCCAGGAAAATCCCGAGGAACACCACGTCGCACGCGCCCACGTCCACGTTATCTTCGTTTCGTACAGATTTAAGCCACTTTTACACCGGGAACTCCTCGTATTGTGCAGTCGAACAGCAAGAAGATTATAATTAAGGAAACGATGTCTTTTACGAGACTTTTTTATTTTAAAAAAAAAGGCTCTCTTTTGGGGTTGCAGAGCGCATTTTCTTACATTTTTCTTTCAAACAAGAAAAATACTTGAAGAAATAACTTTCTTCAAGATTTTCGTCCTCGAAATCTTCTCTTTGGGTCTTTAACTCATTCAGAAAATTTAATTCATTTAATTCTTTTTGTGCGATTTCGAAAACCAATGGGAGGTGCGAAGCATCTTTTCTTGAACCTCTCAGCCCTTCAACGACCAGTTCTCCATATCATCATGACTAAATGAAATCTATTAGGAAATGGAAGACGGGGTGCAGTTGCGAGCGAGCGTAATGAAAAATCTTTACGATGACGATGATGAAGCGCAGAGGGGAAGAATTGACATGGCGGATGCAAATGCGATATCGATGGGGTGTGAACGCCAACGGGGTGAAGTTTCGGAAATGACCGAAGCGCGTAATATTTATCATTCAAATGCCAAGGAAATCAGTGGATATCACTTCGTCGGATTATTACTTCAATCCGGTTTGATACGATGATTTGAGAATTTAGTAAAACTGCAAGTGCATCGAGTGATTCGGGAAGTCAAATTCTCGCTGCTTTTAAGAAAGTATTATGTTTACCGTCGGATAATACGCGCATTCGCATGCAAACGTAATACTTTATCTGAACGAGAGTCTGCTCGTAAGTTGTCCGCGAATGTTATTTGCACAAAGCTTCTGCAAGTCAGAGTTTTATACGAGCTCCGTTCCTCCCACTTCCTCACGAAGCAGAAAATCATATTCAGCGATCCGATAATCGATCGGTCCGTATTTACACCTTTTCCTTCGCCTTCTCATCCGCGTCCGCGTACCACCCCCTCCCTCTCGCACTTCTCCTTCCCCCCTTTTGAGACGCTTAAAAGACGTAGATCTCTTCGTTTTCTTAACTCCATCTCGACCTACTGCTGGAAGTGCAGCGCGAGTTGTTAACCTTAGCTTGTGGTTTAATTACACGGGCAAATATTATCGAACTGACGGAGTTAATTAGATAATTAAAACTTGAAGGGTAAACTACTTTGCGAGCCGAGCGGCGCCCCGGTTTTTGAATATACATGAACGTGTACATGCAGATACCGTCAGTGTCTTCGCTACACGTTGATGCAAGAGACGGAGGCTCGCAAGCTGAAGCTCCTCCATTGAGGAAACAATTATGAAGAAAAATCGATGCGAGTTCCTTTCTGTTCTTTTCGCGAGATCGTAAATATTTCGTATTTCATCGCGATTGCGTCTATGGGATATTCAAAAATTTTTTAAAATTTTTAAAAGCTTTCTAAACCAGTATATAAGTATATAATTTTACAATTTTTTTTTTTAGCAAATTTCCATTTTTTTATAAAATGACATAATGACTAGTCATTGGAAAATATTCCACAAAATATACTTCCATTTTCATAAGATATATCACTATTTATCAAAAAACTAGTCGAGAGGGGAAGGGCGTCCTGTTTCTCTAAGAAAGTTGAGCTTTTAATTAATTATTGATTTATGAAAATCCGAGAATGCTTAAAATTTGCCGATGTATTCGAAAAGTTTCGGGGAGCGTTCGCCAATATTTCCCCTTAATTACTTAACATTCTATGTATTCTGTGACGAACTTATGGGATTAAATAAATTTCGTAATTTCACGTAATTTCACGTAATTTCTCTCGTGATTTACGACTACGTGGCGCCAACGGCACGTTGACGAAGAAATCCCTTTAAAAAGGAGGAATCCAGCAGCCGGAGATCAGCGGCCGTATGTTACCGGCATCATTATCTCCGGTCGGCAGAGCTCTCGGGACCCTCGTCAGAGTCGGCGTTTATACCGCGAATCCTCTCTCGGATAAGTGAATCCCCGCAGTCGGACGAGCCGAGTTTAAACGCTTTAGCCCGCGCGATTAGCGGAGGAGAGACGACTGTGACCGTGATGGACAGGTCAGAGATGCGCGTATATATCATCTTCGAGGCTCTGCGACACGCGAAATTTCGCAGATAACACTCACCGGACATGTCTCCGGAATGTAAAATATAACGGTGAGCGCGAAGGTGAGCGGTATAATAATTTTTACTTTGCCTCGCCCGGAACAGAGAGCCTCGAAATCCTTTTTTAAGTTATCACATCGAGAAGAGGCTTACGGCGCGAAATTATATTAAGTATATTAAAATATATATACGTTCATCCCGGCGGCTACGGCAGCTCGTTATCTCGAGGCGAAACGACGAATTGTCCTTTTATTTTATTATATTTAAAAAATTTCTCTTGCTCCCGTTTTCGAGATGAATACGGTCGGTGTATCGAAAGACATAACGCTTGACCTGATTTAAAACGAAACGCGGCACGAACGTGGCTCTCCACGTGCATTAGATTTAATACAATTCGGGATTAGATTCCGCATTCCGTGCAAGATGCAACGCTAATTCAAAGTGAGAGGTACGGGCCAATTTACGCGCGTATTACAGATGTGTATTTGTACAATCGCACGGATACCGACCAAGTAGCAATCACGACCGCGTTATTATGCGCTCGTCGAGCATATGTTAATTCGCGTAGGAGATGATGAACGCGGCGAAAAGCCACCGTATATACCGGGTATCTCAGTGTTATCGTACCATTCTGTTTCTCAACGTCGAGCAAAATTTCTATTAAAATATAAAATCTATAAAACTAAATTGATGAAGATATTATTTATTTAAATTTCTAGATTATAAAATTTTATAAAATTCCAGAATTTTGTACGTTAATTCCCGGCGTATTTTATCGTTATCTAATAGCTTGATTATTTAATAAAATGTAATATTTTTGTATAATAAAAACAAGTCGAAGAACGCGACTAAGAGATATAAAGGAAAATTCTGGGACGCCCCGTATACACGTAAAACGTCGCTGATAGGCAAACGCAGTGCCCGATTCATTAAAGTTTACACCGAGGAAAGCTCTCGAGCGCGCCCACAGCAAAGCGCCCGCCTGTACAAACAATTGCAACGAGCTCCCAACTAATCTGGTGTGTCGACGGGAGCTGGTCGACCTACGGGGGAGGGGGGGGGGGAGGTGAAGAGGAAGGGGAAGAGAGGAGCAGTGGGAGATGAGAGCAAAGTAGAATATCAACATCCTCCGCTCGTCCAACTTGAGGAATTCGCTGCGAGCTTTCCGAGATGGTGTTTCGAATGAAATCAAAAGCAACGTGCAATAGAATCGTTCCGACTGACCGAATTTAACTTGAAACGTACGCGTGTCTGAATTTGCAAGAGTTACGCGAAAAGAAGGGAATATTCTGAAGAAAATTCCTTCCTTCTTCTCTCCCTTAAAACGCGGAGTGTAAGCTTGATCAAGCAAAAGTGGCTAAAAATTATTGTTCTAAATTTAAACAATTAGTTCTTGCCTAAATGTCACGGTGGCGTGTTAAATTTTCATTAAACGAGCCAACCTCGTTTTCGCAATTTCTTATTCATGATTCACGCTCATTGATATTAGAGATATTTTTGTCGTTCGATATGTCGCGTGCCGTTCGTTCATCGTAATAATGTCATTTCCTTTCGTCTGTTACAGGCACAAGCGGAAAGTGCAAAATCTACTACCGTGCAAGAGCGCAGCGGGCGCGGCGGCTGTCGCCGGACGAGGCCGCGTACTGCCGGACGGCCAGCCGCATCCGGGCCCCGGCATCGGCGGCGCCGGCGGCGCCGCCGGCGCCGTCCTTTACGAGGACCTCCAGGATCACGCGGTGTCGCACTCGCAGCTGCACAACCACCTGCCGGCGGGCCACGGCCAGGCGCCGACGATCGAGGTACGAAATCCCGAGGCCCAACCGCGGGTCCCCCCGGTGCCACGCGAACCACCGCTGCTACCTGCACGCAGGGAAAAGAGACCGCCGCAGCCGCATCACCTCGACTATCTCGACTATCGCGACCCCAGGTCGATACTGCGCGTCCAGGACAAGCCGTCGCGGGCGGTCCTGGGCGGCTACCGGACGCCGCGCGCCCTTCTGGCCAAGTCGCAGGGGGTACCCCTGTCGATCGCCGCCACCGCCCAGTCGTCCGCCACTCGACTTGCCCCGGACGGCGCTGGCGCGAACAGTCCGCTGCTGATGCGAAACGAGAGCAACCTCCTGCGAGACAGCCACCTGCTGCTGGTTACGCAAAACGCCCTGATCACGAGCCAGCGACCTCCCTCGCCTCTCACTCCACCCTCGCCCACGATACTCCCTTGCGAGGAATTTCCGTCGTGTCGGGACCTCGACGTCGGTTTGACTGCCAATGGCTACTCCACTGATGTACGAGTCCCCGCGAGACCCCGTGACTCCGGTATCCCCATCACTCCTACTCACCGACCCAGACCGCGTGCTTCCCCCGCCCGGACGCCATCAAGCCCAAACGGGCCGACAGGCCCCGCCGCGGTACTGAAGGTCGCGGTCCGCGAGGAAGGTCGCAGACGGCTCTCCGTAGACTCCGAGGGCTATTCCTACATAGACTTCAAAGACTCGGATCTGGAGTCCACGAAGTACGGGCGCATCGAGACCGCGAATCCCCCCAGCAACGGCAGGCGGCTGTTACGATCAACGACTACGAGATCGAGCTCGATCGATTCCGACGGCTACTCGTACATCGTCGATTACGGTAGCAGGAGGGCGCCCGGCACCGCCAGGAGGCTCGTCGCCGACGGCACCGAGGAGGAGGTCTGTCCGCTCTGCACCATGCAGCAGATACACCATCTCCTCAGTCAGCCAGAGCAGGATGTCTACCTGCACGTCCAGGACACGTGACACGTGTCGTACTGGCCGTCGGTCGACAGCCTCGTCGCGGCGTAAGGGCGTAAGGGCTGGAACATCCCTCCCTCGGAGGGCTCCTGACCGAGAATCTCGAGCCGCGCACCCCGAGGCAGGAGCTCCAACATATCTTCGCGAGTATCGCGCGTCGGCGAAGGTCGACCCCAGCGACATTCGATTACCGAGTGTGTTATCTTCCTGTTCCGCGCGACCGTGACGTGACGCGACGTGAAGTGACGCGGCGTGACGTGACGCGAGGCGAGGCGAGGCGAGGCGAGGCGACGCGATGTCGCAGCGTGTAAAAGGGAGACGCAGCTGTGTCTCGTCCTAAGGTTATCATCGTAGATTATCTGGCGCCCTACGGATTTCGGCGAGCGGACGGAGACCAGGTATTCCATTGTCATTGACACTAAGGCTATGTGTGTGCTTCGTGATTCGAACTCTGTTTCCTCTGCAAGAGTGCTGCCGACTTCTGATTTAGTTTGTAATACTCCTTGTAAGCTTTAATATACACGTAGTCCCGGCAAAATTACAGGATGGCTTTAGCGAATTGCGATTAAGCAAGGTCAGTGTTCGCGCATTTGATTTTTATACAGAATTCTAGCAAATGTTAAAGCGTTAAATGAATGATCGAAGTGCTAACAATTTGCACTTTTTGAACACTGACTAATTTGACTTAGCGCTATCTGTTAAAGATAATCCTGTATTATAGCTCCCTGTCGGGAAAAATTCTGAAAAATTCAGATCACACGATGCTTCCTCACTGGCTTCGAAAAGATTGTAGCTTTTTTCACATTTCTAGAGAAATGATAGTTAGAAGAAAAAGAGGAGAGGAGCAACTTTATATGCACCATGCTTAAACGAAAATTGTTGACTTACTATCACATAATTACACGTAACAACACTAGTTGCTAAAGGAGAGAGCGTTTTGTAATCTGAATGCCAGAAGAAGACATACTTGAAGACAATCGCGACGTAGTTGTTCGAATGCTTATTCCTGTAAGAAAGAAGTACAATACGCTATCTTATATTACACGAGACAGAAATAAGCATTCAGTGTCGTCACTTGTGGACACAGCCGCGTCTCTCGCAGAGGAAACGCCCTCGTAATATTTTCTCGCGTACAGAGAGGTAGCTTTTGTTTAATTTATTATTATTAATTTGTCAATTTTCAAAGTTAGTTCGAGTCACGCGAGCTTTCACTCATCGACGGACGTCCCGTTCGTTCGCTGCCGCCACTCGACGCGGAGGCGCCAGGGCGGGCTAGTCAGTATTTATTTTGTTACTTCGGAGCCGTGCCCGCGCAACCCCCACAACAAACTAACAGATCGGAGAAACGCTTAACGTGGGAGAGGAAAGGAATAAAAAAAAAAAAAAAACGAGAAAGCGTGACGCGAAGGAAGACGGGGCGGACGCGCGGGGCCTTATTCGTCGGTTGAGCAGGCACGGTGGCCGGGCGCACTCCATGGTTGTAAATAGATTAGAGATTAGACCCGTAAATTTTGTAAATAGCACTTATGAAGAAACGATATATCGACAGGATTTAATATATATATATATATATATATATATATATAAATATATAAAAATATATATTAAATATAGATATTATATAAAGAAGAAGACACGCGCGAAAGTCTGTCAGAGCGTGAAATCGCGAGAAAAGAGAGAGAGAGAGCCTGATTTCTCGATTTGTAAATTAGCACTATCATTATAATTGCGAATTTAGGGACACCGCTATTACTGTCGTCGGCTTTAGTACTATGACAATTATTACGATTATTATTACTCTATTATTATCATTATTATTATTATTATTATTATTATTATTATTATTATTATTATTATTATTATTATTATTATTGTTATTTATTATACACCGTGCCGGACGGTCGACATGGTGTCCTGTAGATAACGTCGCGAGCTCGACGAGGCAAGAAACGACGGTCCTGTGTATATCTTGAGTTAATGGAAAAGAGAGAGAGAGAGAGAGAGCGAAAGAGAGAGAGAGAGAGAGAGAGAGAGAGAGAGAGAGAGAGAGAGAGAGGGTTTGGAGGAGAGAGATTTGAGAAAAATAAAATTACTTTGCTGAAAAATTTGACGAGGAGTGGTTATTAACCCGGTCCACAGTCCCATCCCATCCCTCGCATCCCTTCGCCCATGATCGACTAGAGATCGCGGATTATTCTAAGCAAGCATCTCTCGGAGATCGGAAAGAAATCCGGAAGTTACGAGAAGCATAGCAGAGACGCCAGTTCTCTCTCGCGTCAATCAAAAAGTCGTCTCCCGATGAAAATGAAAATGACACGTGGACACGGAATAACCACTTCTGTGTTCAAACTTTTTCTCCTACTATCTGACTAAAGATATGCAATATATGGCTTATAACGTCCGCTCGATCGCACCGTTTCGGTGTTCCAATAGCTCAATCGCATTAGTCACATTAATCGTATAATTCTGCTAAACGAAAAGATAATTTTTGCTCGATCCAGGATTTTCCCATGCAGACAGAAAGAAACGAACGAAAATTCAGCGGACCGCAGTTTCCGAGCGACGCCGAGTTCTCTTTTCGATGATGAATTCTCACACAAATGAGAAAAGATGGGAAAGAAAGTAGGACAGGTCCGCCAGGAGGAAGAAACGCACGGGAGGTCAAAAAGGGAGAAATGAAGGGAGGCTTTCTGTGAGGGAGGGAGGGCGCGAGCAAGTAGAGGGTGAGAGATTGACGCGTCACCATTGTGCCGCGTCACCTTTGCTCCCCGAGAGCGATTGCCGTCTCTCGCGAACGAATAGATCTCTAATTTCGCAAATGGAGCCGAGCAAATATCCTACGACGCGGCGCGAAGATCTTCCTCTTTTTCTTCCGCTTTCTCTCCGCGGCCCGGGCCACGTGTAATTTAATTGCGAAATTAAATAGGGGATAGGCGAAAGGGGGGTGCGTGCCCCTCTCCGCGCGGAAATTCAGCAGCAATTCTTACTTCTCGAGCTTGAAAATCTCTATCACCACCGATTTCGAGACTTCACGTGACTCTCTCTCTCTCTCTCTTCGCACCGTGAGACTCGCATGGCTTGTTGATTCGCCAACGAACGAACGAATGAAAGAACAAGAGGCATAAATGTTTGAACGGCGCGGGAGGAGACTTGCGATTTTCGAGGGAACGGCGAACGAAAGAATGCGCGAGGATATGTCCCGATCTTGACTCTCGTCGTGAGGAAGCTCGAGGAGACTTGGCTTAAATCGCTTCAATCCTCCCGGTTTCCGCGGCGTTCGCGATTTCCTCGGATTGTCAAAGGAATTCTGAATGCCTCGCGATGTATGACGCACATATATTTCACCGTTCACGCGGTAAAGCCGAATTATAAAGTCGGGGGCGAACAGTCCAATGTCGAATGATTTCGTTTTGATCGGACGAGATAAATTAGACTTTAATTTTTGACTCTGCTGAGGCGAATGAAGAGAGAGAGAGAGAGAGAGAAAGAAAGAAAAATCACTATACCGAAGTCATAAGTCTCGGAATTAAAAGAGATAAATAAAAAAGGCCAGATATAGCCGCAGATGAAAGGATCTGCGAATAGCCCGGTACATCCTATATATTTTTCAAGATCTGGATTTCATCGCGGGAATAAGAACTGAAGAGAAGTAAAAAAGTGTTCTCTCGCTGAATAATGGCACCGGTGTGGATTTTCTTTAGAAATCCCGAGGTCGAATAAAAGACCTCGCCGTTTCAACTAAGAGTTGATATCTGATTCTATTTCCACGATGTGTGGATATCTCCCGATGAAATTAATGAAATTAGAACTTCCGCTTTCCGGATAGATTACGATCCGACGATCTCGACAACCACGTGTCAATTAGATTGCGTTTTTATTTGGCACTTCCGCCGAGGGCTTTTTCCCCGCACGATCTTTTTCCGCCGCGTGACAGCTTGTCGATTCGCGAATACGGAGTCGAACCGGGCTTAAATATTTGAATGTCAGCGAATCATCAAAGGAATTTGGTAGACCAGAAAATCCCGACAGTAACGCCAGTGTCGCCGATTTACCGACCATTCTTCGCTTCGTGTTTCTTCGAGGAGAAGAGGCTCCTTTCCTTTAAAAATTTTTCCCGTCGTCCTCTCGGCGAGCACGCGGAAAGAGGGTCAAGTAAAACTCAAATATTTGAATATTATTAAATCGCATCCGACGAAATCACGTATGCAATGTCGTCATTTTCGGAAACGTCTGCTCGTCGCTTGAATGATTCAGTTTCAAACATGTGCCCAATTATCCCCGCAGAGGATAAAATTGAGAATTTGAATATTTCAGATGTAACATCAATTTTTTATATTCTTATTAAAAGATCTAACATTTATTATTAAAGAAGTCATATCCATAATTTACAAAAAAATTACAGCTTGCAATATGATCCGTCGTTCTTCAAATTTTCAAATTGAAAGAGAAACGATAAAAGAAGCGTGTTTCCCTTAAACATATTTAATTTACTTGTAATTATATGTTCTCGGATAAACTTGACAAATTATCGAAGTACATTTTTCTCATTTCCGATCGTAAATGTCATTTCTTTAACTTTCATTTACTCGGTTTTACAATATTTCATTCTCGGCTGTGTCTGAAAATTTATTAAGAATCCCGATGACGATAAGGAGATCTTCGTGTTTCTCGCTGTTTACAAATACAATGCAGGAGCAATGTTACCGAAGTTACATGCGTGATAAGGAAATTACAGCTCATGCGGGGAGTCGGAATCGTGACGTGGGGGGGTTGTTTCGCGCGTGTTCACTCGACGACGACTAAGCCGTAATTATTTCGTCCGCGGGTTCTTTTTACCATTATCGATCTCGTCATAAATCTCGCCGCGCCGCACCGGATAAATCGCTAGACGGCCACTCCGCTGGCGGAAGTCTATTGATCTAACTTCCACCTGTTGTCAGCTCGATTACGCGTGCCGCGTCATTAGCCCGGGATGTTGTATCTGCAAAGCAGTAACGATACAATGGCGGGGGGGCGGGGGCTGACCATCCCGGAGTTAGAACCTAATGCAATTGGCGCAGTAACTAACAATTAGCGGGTTACGGTAACGAGATACAATCACGAAATATCGGCGCATATACATATATATATATATACATATACATACATACATACATACATACACACACGCGCGCGCGCGCGCGCGCGTGTGTGTGTGTGTGTGTGTGTGTTTACATATATAAATATATAGATGTATATATATATATATATATATATATATATACGTAAGTCTCGCATATGCTAGTAGCTCAATATTATTCACGGTATGTAGGACACCGAAGCCGACAGTTGCCGCTTGTCTTTACATGTATACACGAAATGATGAATGTCGAGAGGTGTTAGATATAAATTTATCGAATGTTCGAAAAGAACATTGTTTTGTCACGTTTGATGTAAAGAATAATTTCATTAAAAAGATCAAGAATAGGTATTTTGGAAATTTTTGTATTTTTCGCTGTTTCTCAAATGCACGATTAATGTCAAACATTCGTCGAAAAGTCTCCTTTTTCTTTTTCGTTGAAATTTCGTTGGATTTCCCGATCGATCGGAATTAATTCAGAAAAGTTCTCGATTATTTATGTCACGAACTTTCGCAGTTAGGTGGAAGGACGGGAGGGCGATCCCGTCTCTCCTTTTTATATCGGCTTAAGACACTTTAAGTATGCACTGTCGCCGACGTCCAAGAGAAGATCTAAGTTTAGCGAGGTGCCGGCCGCCTGCGGGGACCGCGGGATCATTAAAACGATCAACTTTTCAAAGGTCCCCGCGAGCACCAGCCCGGCCATTATGGGGGACGTATAACAGACATAGAATTTTAATACCGGCGGAGGAAGAAAACGAGAAAGACGAGAACGAAGGAGGAAGGAGAAGTAGTACGGCCGCGTTTTTTTACACGTTTCGCTTCTTCGGCCAAGTAAAACTCGCATCGGGTACCGTAAAATCATTAGGATAATCAGGTCCGTGCGCGCGCGCGCGCGCGAGTGAAACCGACCGAATATCGAACTTCTCAGCCGGAAGATTGAAAATTCTCCGAACGTGTGGAACTTTGCCAACTCTCATAACTCGCCGAAAAATGCGGCAGTGCCTTTACGAGGGGCGGCGCTGAGGCCTGCCTTCTGTTCTTCTCGGTAAATGCGAGATTATTTTATCCTCCCGTCGGAATATTTCCAAATGAAATTGCGGGAAATAAGAAATTTAATATTAAAATTGGAGTAGAGGCGTAACTAGCAATTTCAAAAGATTGCGAAAAAGTTTTGCATATTAAAACTTATGCGGGGGTAATACGACCGAACTTGATACGACTCGCGATAATTTCGAGCTTTATTTGTTCTGTTCGTTAACGTAAACTAAATTTCATTATACGACTGGAGAAGTCTTCTTGCCATTTCGCGCCGTTTAGATGAGCTATGAGCGGAAGTTTGATTCAGGAAACCTGGTTCTGCCTTCGTTCTATCTCGAGCTCTCGCGCTAATGGTGCCTAACTCAATTCCGAGAGGTCGAAGGTTGGACACGCGACTTGGCGAACTCGTAACTCGACTTTCGAAAAACCCGACTCTATTTCTCATAAGAGAGGGCCTTTAAATAAAAATTATCTTGTCACTAGAACGCAAGTAAAAACTGAAAATTGTGTTTCAGCTCTCTATATGTGAAAAATTCTTGCACAATTTAACTGAATCGTATTTTGTTAATATTAAGCAGAGAATTGCGAAAAGAGATTTATTCAAATATAAATAATATTAAAACGGAACGGATTAAATTATTATTGAATTTATTTAATAATATTAAACAAAGCAAATTATTACATTTTACATAATACAAAATACTCTTTCGATCTTTCTTTTTTTATCGAGCAATATAAATTCCATATTCCGATCTCTATAAAAAAAAAAAAAAAAACAATGGAAAACACAAAATTATATTTCAAACAATTATATGTGATTTTTATAAAATTAAGTGAGATGAGCACTCGAAAAATCGTAGACTCCCGGTTGACGACTCCTGCAGACTAAACACGATAATGAACCTCGTGCCTCTTTCAAGGCCGCCGGCACTTGCCAGCGGAGACGAGGGATCCTTTTCTTTCGGTGGACGATAGCCTCGAGGAATTCAATGGAGGGTGCAAGAAACCCCGGTCCCCGGTTTCCTTTGCCTCTAATCGTCCCCGCGCGGACCACCGAGCAGCTAACTCGATTCCGGCAATTTGTGCACTCCGCGAGAGCATCCTTACAAACACTCGATTGCATCCGCAGATAGAAGATCGAATAGCAGATAGTCGAGTCGGTAAAAAAAATCCGGTCGATTCCGCAACGGATGTGGATAGAATCAAAAAAAAAAAATCAAATTAGAATGGTTTAATTCCTGGGAGAAATTAGATTAAATTATATGTATTTATTTATTTTTCCTTGGAAAAATGCGATAAATAAATATTCGAATATGGATTTTAAATCGAATAATAAATACAACGTCCGCGAAAATTTCTAACTTTAATCTCGATATTTACCCCTGGCTTTTGTAGTGGGCAGCACGCGGGTGTATAGAAGTATACACTCACACACGCGTGAAAATACGAATCTGGTGCAACATATTGGTAAATTGAAGATATTTCAATATGCTTTCGTATCCCCACGATTGTTGCAACATAATACGCTAACCGATAGCGCGCGCGTAAAATAGTATTTTATTCGGGGGATATCGCGCGGTACCTACATATAAAACTGTGTTTCGCGATATTTCTGTGCACAATGAAACTGCGCGATCGATTGGCCTCGCCAGAGACCGGACGCAACTCGACAGAATTTATCCATCTTTTTTTTTTTTTTATTTTATTTTCAATGTTTTGTAAAATCGACGACGACGTTCGACCTTTCGGCCCACGTTTCCATCGCGTTTTTAACACAGAGAGGGCATCTTTTATACGTCATGCTTCCGCCGCGACGCGCGATTACACGACGAATCTCGCGAGAAAGTGCGGAAAATAGACACGGCGTTGTTATATAACGACATATCCGATCCGATCGTATCCATTTGTCCGTTCGTCCGAGGAACAGGCGACAGGAAGCGCGACTCGTGCACAATTCGGGAGATATAATTTTAGATAGAAACACAGAAAGCCCGCCCTCGCATGGATCCGATACTCCCACGTGCTATCGGCGATATTTCAACCCCCGCGTGAGTCGTCAATTTACGTCACGCATTCGCGATCATCTCGTTTTGCGGGAAACTACATTACGATTTCAAGACAAACATATCGACACAAATATATCCTCGCGAAAGAGGAAATATAAATTATGAATTAACATTCGCGGTGAGATCTCTCGTGGGAAATCGCGTGGGTGGTTTTCGGGTAAAATTATTAGAATTATCAGGGAAAAATTTAACTTGGATACGTCAAGGGGACGCAACGAAAGTCGTGCGTAGGAGTGCGTGAATCAATTTTTGATTTTTCCTTCCTGGACACAGCTTTCCTAATTTCCAATGTATTTTTCTACGTCTTTGGGGAATGAAATACATCAAGTTGAAATCCGGCTTTCGGAACGTGTATTCGGTTATATATCACACGGAAAATTGATCTCCCCGAAATTAGACCGGTTTCAATCGCCGTGCGGGTGGTATCCGGTGGGATCACAGGACAGTTATGGTCACCCCCGGACGAGTGGGGGTGATAGCGAGATAGATTGGGGATCGCAGCGTCATTTGCTCCCGTTAACGCGACACCTCGGCCGAACCGGAGAACCAGCTGGTGACGGGATTCAGCTCGGAAACCATCGCCGGGACAGAGATACCGCCGCCATGGAGACCGGAAACCGCTTGCGGCAGGCTTGCGACGACGACACACGAGCCATTACAAGGACGAGGCGAAGGGATTAAATCGCGTCCGCGATTATGTCGTGTATCGGTTACACACGCTCCTCCCTGCTGTCTATCGGGTGTTTCGATTAACCTTCGCCCCCTGCGGCAAGGAGATTCCAAAAGGAAACCCTCTTCTTGAAATAGATAATGAAATTTCTAATGCATCGATGATCGCGAAAACGCAATCTGTCAAGGATAGATATTTTTATCGTGGAACACGATTTAAAATCTCATCAAATTAGAAAACTGCCACAAGCGAAATTAATTGTTTAACCTGTCAAGAAAAGTACCAGGAAATAGGATTAACATAGGATTAACCGAGATGAATATCTTTCTCCTTTTTTTGTGCGACGAGATCGTTCCTTATTATCTTGCCAATTTAGGGATTAACTTTCGACACCCCCACTTTTCCGGTTTTCCGAGTCAGCATTTCCGGGGTTGGAATTCCGGCTCGATAGACAAAAGGTTCGAGGAGCGAGGAGGAGTAGAAACGAGTTAATCGTCGGCCGGAAAGTACGGAGGCTAAAAGAGTGTTAAGGTTCTCGTCAACCCCCTTCCATTTCTTCTCACTAGTCTCCCTCCTGCCCTTTCGTACCCCATCCTCCGTATCCCTTTCCTTTATTCGCTAATTGTTTTCCAACGTTGTCGTAAACAAGTCGCCGTTCCTAAAGAGCCTCGTAAAATAACCGTGGAAAAGCGAACCCTCGGCTCGTTTGTAACGAGCTGACCTATTTTTAGTCACAACCCGGGACTAATTACCCTTCAACCCCGCGAAGCGAGGAAGAAAATGGCGGCGGTCTTAATTCTCAAACGACGTGTAATTTATTATATCGCGATAGAATTGAGATTGCAATTGAACGTAAAATGAATCACGGCGGTATAACTGCCGGATCTTCAATTACTCACTGAAGCTTCATCGATTTCTAATATTCACGTTGCCCCGTTAGTATTTTTTACATTGCTGTATGAAAAATGTAAGTCACGGATACGTCATTTGATAGCAATTCTACGGAAAACGCGCAACGTTCAGAAATATTTCTTCCTCCGCGTTCGTCGTCCTCCACGTCGCGCCATCCGTTCTCTTTTTCTCTAACTTACACTTTTGTTATCGCGGCAGATGCTGGACGTCAAGGAGGGCGGAAGAGGGGTGTTCGTCTGCAGCAGCCCCGGTCCTGATCCTTACACATCGCAGGACCTCTATAATCCTGTCTACGAGGAGCTCAGCAACGGTAAGTGCCGATAATCGATGTTTACTTTGGAGCTTCGTCCGGGCGTCTCCTTTCACGGGTCGCGATTTTTTTTTTTACGGGAAAAAAAAATCACGCCAAAAAATCTCGAGAACGATAACGCAACAGTGGAAAAAGAAGGGTCGAAATTTTCATTAAAATGACTTGGGAAAAAAATAAACTGGACACGAGGAATTTACAATCTTCGAATTTATCGAAGAAAAATTTTACATTTTTGCATCGTTTGAAAAAAATAATAAAAAGATATCTTTATTTAGGATCTCTGTAACAAGAGATAACCATTTATCAAGGTAATATTAAAATTGCTTAAAAAAAAAAAAAATTCATATAGCAACACTAATCATAAATTACTTTAACTAGGCTTAACTTTTGCACGATGTTATAATCGGCCAAACGGTAAATAACAATAAGATAAATGATCGCTCGGTGGGATCGAGCTGTCAAGCTATCCCGTTGCCTCGAGTCGACGACTCACTAGAAACCCTGACGTATTCCCATGCAGGCGCAAATCACGCACTCTCCTTCTAGATGAGACTCGCCTCTGAAGACGCTGGGGGAGTATATAGACCCCCTCGGGGTCGAATATACCCGCGGGAAACGCATAGGTACAAGTACACGAGTTTTCGAAGCGGTGTGTCCGTCTGTCGGTTGGCTTAATACACGATTAACATGCGGCTGCGTTGAACTAGTGTTGAATCTCATCGACTAACGCGCGCTCTGCGAGATTTCCTCGTTTCCCCCTTTCCCACCCCCATCCACCACCCACTTGCACTTGCCACCCTCGCGTGCTCCTCCCTTCTGATTTGTTCCTGGTAACTGCGGGACTGCATTTATCAGAATAATCCGGCAGATTCGTCGCGATTTACGAGAACGTCTGCGTCGCGGCAGATTTATGGGGCAAAAAAAGAGTTTCGACGGAAACTTTTTAAGGACGTTGATGCAACAGATTTTGGAAGTGAGAATCTGCGTGGAATCGCGGAAATTCCGGCCTGAGTTCAATGAGTTCGCAAGATTGAAAATGTGCGGGGAAAAAAAGAGGATAAGATTTGGACGTAAATGGGGACTTATAAAAACGCGAAAGGATAAAAAATGAAAAATAGGACGAAAATAAGAGTACTTGATCTCATAAATCTTTAAATTATCGAGAAGGTTGACGAAGAGCTTCGTGATCTGAATGAAAGTATAAACTCGAAAGCTGTATACAAAGGAAAAAAAGATTCATACATTCAGATTTATTACTCATTAAGAATTTATAAGGGCAGACATTTATCACATCTAAAAATAATCGCGAATAATTAATAATTAAAAAGTTATGAATTTAAAAATCGAGGAATGAAGATCGACAAATTTACAAGGTGTATAATCAGAGATGTATCAATATAAAAATACAATCCGACTTAGCTTCAATAAATGAAAATCTGATAAATGCAGTTTTACGTTTAATTCATTCGCTCGTTTCTCTCGTGATCTCTTCGAGATTTCTTCTTCCTCCCCCTCCCTCTCCCCTCTCTCCTCTCTCTCGCTCCTGTTCTCGCTCTCTCCCTTTCTCTTTCTCCCAGCAGTGACTCCGCTCCTCTCGTGTATTTTACCGAAGGGAGATAAGCGTGACACGACCTCTGACTTATACTTCCCATTAGTTGGACGGCTAATTAGTATGGTGATGAGGCTTTCGACGTTTGACGAGAACCTGGTAATCGAATATACATGCTGCACCGCGTGCATTAGTCGTAACCACGGACTCGGCCTGCGCGTATATATATATATATATATATATATATATATATATATATATATATATATATATACGCATCGTCGTTCTCCAGAGATGAGAGAGGGAACATCGATCTCGTAGAGGGTGGTCCTGTCCCTCGCGGGCTTGTAAAAAGGCCAGGGAATTCAATGGATTCTCCGCTCGGCGATCGCGTCGACATGGAGAATAACTCGGCGCGCGTTGCGCGAAATTCATGGAATTGATCAAATTGAACCTTGGCGAAGGGGAAGTGGCGTGTGTCCTGACGGAATAATTCTCTAAGGTGCGAGAAGTAATGTTAATAATTTCGAAGTTGTTCACCTCCCGTCACGTGTAATTTCTGGATACGCGTTCTCTCACACCTTTCGAATTATCTCAAACCTCCTTCCCGAAGATCTGAAAATTACTTCAGTAAAAAAAGGAAGAAAAAAATATCATTTTACGCGAAATCGACGTGTATATTTCGGGATTATGCAAATTATCTTGTACGGTTAGCTCATTTGATCTCGGGAGAGTTTAAGTTGTTATTATTAGCCGGACATATATCCCGCTATTTTCGCGGTCGCGAGAAATCTGGGGACGACGGGAATCGAGAATCCGGGATATACGAGACCGAAATTTCGGGTCTCGATCGAGATCATCGTCGACGGTTAACTGATCATCTTCCTATCCTCGCCGAGGATGTTTCAAGAGCAACGGAGGATATTTCAAGAGGACACTCGTCCGCGACGACAGGGGGAGAGTGGGGGTGGGGAGGATATCTCGAGTGGTTTAATGGCCAGCGGAGTGCGGACTTAATGCCGAGAGAGTGGAGCCGGTCCGATAACACCTCCAATCTGTTCGAGAATAATTCGGGCCGATATACGTCCCTTCTATCCCGCCTCGTTTCCGATCGACCCCACCGATCGCGTTCTTCTCTTCCGCGTTTCTGTCGCGAGATAAAAATTAATTGGACGCGCCCGTTCAATTTCTCACGGCGGCCGATTTCATCGTCGGCAACCCGCGCCGCGTACCCCCGATTCCGTTTTACGTCGCGATTATTTATACAATATTCCTCTTTTTTTTCTTTTTTTTTTTTTTAACATGCGTAACAAACGTACACGCCCCGTTGTGTCGTTAGTATCGATCGCGGCCGAACGCTCGCGCTCAGCGTCGACATTTCGGCGGAATAACGTGAGGCAATTAACGGAGGACCAAAACGAGTTCTCGCGTTGCCAAATCGACGAGATGAAAATTCAATTCGCGAGGCTGAATTCAGTTGCCGAAGTATCGGCGGAATAGATCGTTCGGTTACTCCGGTTGCATTCGACGGCGGAATCTTTAATTGTTACAACGTTAGGACTCCTCGTCCTAAACCGATTTCGTCCTCGAGCTTACCGTCCAGCTTGTTCCCACAAGCCAAACCGAATCCTTCATTCTATGATCAGACAAATCCATTGTTTTAACTTGCTCTTCGTCGGTCAATGTGTAATCTGGAATGGAATTGCGATTGCAGTGATCTGCATGATATTTTATGAAGTGTTCTTTAAATAAATAATCGTGCTTCTTATGACATAAAATTCAAATTATGCTAATTAAAATAAAAATAAATTTCGCACTTTATTTGAAAGAAGAATGTTTAATAATTCCTTTCAAATTTAAAATAATTTTAATTAATCGCTGAAATCTTTTTATTAAACCGTTCAAAAGAATATAAGTGTAAAATCTGCGTGACAGTAAAATTGGCAATTAATCTGTTCGTGTTATTTAATTATTATAATTATAATATTTTATATAAAAACTAGTTATTAGCTCGTAAGTCAACAAACAATATAAATTAATGTTATTTGAATTATAAAAATAGCAGGATCGGTATAATCGTAATTATAATTTACGATTATACGATATTATTAACCAAATTTGAGAATGAGATTTAAAAGTAATTAATGTGCATTAATGCAGTATCATAATACGATTTCAAAAAACAATTATTGAATCTCGAGAAACAGAATTTAATGCTAAAGCTATAAAACTAATATTCCAATTTCTCAGTCAAATCGCAATTAAAATGTAACGTCCGTTTATTAATCACGTTTTAAACCAGTTCCACCCGAATTCCCTCAACAGAAATATGAGTGTGAATAATTATATATACGAATCTACTATATTTCTTCTCTCAAACATATCTTGCTAAATAATTTACTTTCGCAGAGCCAATTATCTACCTGATTAATTCCCATCGCGCATTCACCAAGGAGTACTCCCATTTTCTGGCGTTTTCAATTAACCCTCTCCGATTATCAGACAGACTTTATTCTCGATTAATCAATCTCCCGTCCCGCTAGAAGAGTGAAATCCCGGCTCTTATCCCGGCAATCATCGTCGTACCGTTAAGTTAAACCTTTAAACGAATTTCGATCCCGCAGGGGACCATCCGGAGACGGACGAGGAGAGCGAGTTGAACGCCCGCAATCGTCTGCACCATCATCACCATCATCACCGTCACCATCACCGCACGTCCAGCGCGTCCAAGCCGGCGAGCGAGGACGAGTTCGCCGAGGACGAGCTGTCGGTGGGCGAGCCCTCGGAGGCGAGGATGCTCACCTCGAGCAGCGGCCCCACCTGGGGCACGTGCCCGGCCGGTGGTAGACCACCCCGCGAACGACGTGGCCGCAGCCCCAGGAGCCTCGACCGACGTAGACGAGATAAGAGTCACGACATGGGCGAGTTCCACGAGGGTATGCTGCTCGACGCGCTGCTTCAGCTCTACCCTAGCGTCGCGGGTGAGTCGCGGAGGCTGAAACTGTAACGATATTCTGACGGAAAGTCGCGTCGGGTCGGTGTAAACGTGTATAAAAAGGACGGCGGAGAGAGGTCGAACTACGGCGAGTGTTTCCCGAAGAAAGTAATTCCGCTCGAAAGATTTTTCGTAGTTGTGTAGCGCGCTGAACCAACATCTCTGAACTAACAAGCGATGTTTGCTTATCCGCTCCGTAATTGTTTACCATTCTTACGTTATTGGCCGGCGACACATTGGCCTCTCGACTCTCGTCGCCGCTGCTCTTTTTCCTTATTTCTTAGGCTCACTCGGTCGTTTTTCTTTTTTACCTACTCTTGAAAGAGCTATTTACTATTTTAATGTTTACCTAGAGTGCGTAGCTCTCTGACGCGATCCGAGCGATAACGTTCTCAGATTCATTCGAGCCGTCGCGATATATCTATATAGACTCTTCGTTTTCTATTACTTTATCTCTTGATGAAACCGAATCGAATTTGATAAAACTTAAATCGAAACTTTCCAAATGTAAACATACTTCTCTGTGTAAGTAATCTCTCCACCTGCTATTCTTCGTTTTCCCATCTTGACTCTTTCTATCTCAATTTCCCCATTTTGATTTCCTACCTCCCGAACTGGTCCGCGTTAACTTCCCAACTTCGTTATGGCATGGTATTCTGTACAAAAGCCCCGAGATTGACTCGCTTCTTCATCTTTCAGGCGTGGCCGGTGCGCGAACGGGCACCAACAGCACCCAACGTCAGCAGTCCGTCCCGTCGGTGGCGCACAGGTTGCCGTACTTCGTGCCGCCCTTGCCGGCCGCGCAGGCACCGCGTCTCGAGGAAAACCCTTACGAGAGCGTGCCGGTGCTGGGCCCGCTGCATCGTTACTCCAGCCAGAACAGGAGCGGCAAGGATCGCTCGCGCAATGGCAAGCCCGGCAACGACAAGTACAAGTACCTGTCGTCGCAGCAGCAATACGGCGGCGACTACTACGGCCTGCAGGGCCAGCCAGACGTCACGACGCCGCTCTACACCCAGGTGGGCGGCGAATACTCGGACACATATTCGCAGCCGACCGACCGGCTGTTCGACGACAAGTACAGCCAGCCGGTTTATTACACGAATTCGACCCGGGACTCGGCGTGCGATCAGTCGAACAACGCCGGCCGGCTCTACCAGGGTCAGCCCGACAGCAGTTTCGGCAGCGATAGCGGCTACAGCCATCACACGTCCGGCACCACCGGCACCAACGGCACCAACGGCACCCGCGGCAGCAACTCCCGGACGAACCACCGCAGGGACAAGCAACGAAACTCCCATCATTCGCACCACTCCGCGGACTACATTGTGTCCTAATGGAGGATCGATCGCAACGTCTCTGAAGGTTTTTCCGGAGACGTGCTCTCGTTACAGGAGAGGAGAGGGACAGAGAGACGAGATGAGACCTCGTTCCTGTTACAACGTTGTCAGGATCGGATGATGCTCATCGAGCGCGCTTGTTAAGGCAGAGAGCGGCTGACGCCGATTCGGCTGTGCTGAACTGTTGTATTTTGATACTTCGACGTCCACGGTTAAGAGTCAATAAGAGTATTCTTGTCGCTTCGGCGAGTCAAGTCGCGACGGTCACAGCGAGCGACGACTTCGATCGTCGAAGCGACGAGAAAACCGGCGAGCAATTCGGACTTGACTAGAAAAAAAAATACAGTGATCTCTTAGTGATTTATACATGTAGCTGATGCGCAAGACTATCTAACAAATCTATTTGTAATCCAATGAGACTCAGGCTGGTACCAAAGGACGCTAATGATTACTTTTTAAGTCTAATCCTTTGTAATTTATGTAGAGAAAAAGTGCGTTAACCGCGGAACGAGCCGACTTCCTTGTAACGCAGATCGTGCGACTGCCAATCGCGAAGAATTCCGTAGTTACTCTAAGCAATCAGTCCTGTCGCTCTTCTCAGCGATTCGTGGATAACTTTGCAGACAGACAAACGTACGAAATACTCGAAGTCGAAACCCGACAGATTAGAAATCTGTAAATTTGTTTATCCTAAGATGTAAAGTAAAATTTGATATTCTTAAAGTGACAGTAAGAATTGGATTCTTCAACCGAGATCTAAAATGTATTATAACATTTTTAAACTAGATAAACGAGGGTGTTCAAAATGAACGGTGCAAATTGCGAAATAAGCGGGTCTCGATTACGGATGTTTCGCCCCTCCGATTAACCGATCCACTGCCAGTCCTATCCTAAACGGTCGGGCGTGTTCAACCGACCGGTAAGTTTCGTTACAAACTTTGATACGACGAAACGTGTAATTTTTGTCCCGCCCTCGGAGGAGCGGATCCGATCGCACATTTATAGGGAACATTAGATAGTGTTAAACGGTTATCTAGTCCGATAATAATCACTTTTCGACGCTTTAGGGAGTCGACCTCGTCAACGCGACACCCACGCTTGCTAATGATAGTCTTGAAATGTAATAATAAACGCACGCACAATAGATTAACGCCTTGAATCATCCGTAAGCGGGAAAGAAGGATATATGCACGTTGAAATCTGATCGATCCAGATTATTGTAAAAGCATTCTCCTGTTCTTTAGTTTCAAAACAGATTCCTTATTTACAAAAGATATAAAAACAACTTTTGCGATCGATGTATTTTTATAATAGACCATAACACATAACGTGACATTCCAAATCTGGAATCGATATATCAAATGTCTTGTATTTCAATAAAAAGCTTTTTGAGATTTTATATGATCTATTATAAGATACGTAAACAATGCTAATAGCAACGATAAATGCATTTGCCAATCTTTCAAGCAAAGAAATCTTGCAAAAAATATCACACAATTTCAATAATAAAGCAATCTAGAAATAATATTAGTGATCTATTCAACTAAATAAATGGAAATCGGTAACCTTATTTTTCAAGAAATTAAAAAATTTTTTGTTCCACTGCCATTTGGTTCTACCCAGTGTAATAAATCGATACGATTTATTCATGAAATCATTCATAAATCCCAGGTATACTGCCTCGATTAAATTCCAACGTGCATAATACGATTCGGAAATTGTAGACTTATGCCACACGTATTGCTAATATCATCGCTACACTGCCGCTAGATACACGTACGTGTTTCACGCTTTTATAGCCGGAAATTTTCGGGGCGCGTGCGCGAGCCTTTTATTTTTGTAATTCCTCTAAGAGCACCGCGGAAGCATCGGTAGATATCGCTCAATAGCGGAAAGCGGAAAAGTGCGATAAATTCTTTTTTTTTTTTTAGGAGAGAACGCGTCCTTTCTTGATTCGAAAAAGTTTTCCAATGAAGCTCGATTCACGATACGTCTCGTATCCAAGTCCCCTTTGACACCGATGACGATTAAAATTCTTCCTCCCAATCCGGTAATAACACTTTCTCGATCACGAATCGCTATTTCCCGAAACAGAAGCCAGAGGCAATGTTGTTAATAACGTAACAGAGACCGCTTGTTAGGAAATTCATGAGCCGAAATTGTCGCACGCAACCCCCGCTCCATTTCGAATCGTCATTTTGGCGAACGCCAGCTTTATTGCGGACAAAGACTCGAGCGGACGACTCCACGCGAATGGCCAAATTACACGCGTTCATTATTAAGCGCATTATTATCGCCCGTCATTATACCAAGCGCTTTTGTGAACAGTCCGCGATCGGTAGTCGCACGTGGACGACTCGCGGGTTCGCTCCGATTACGACAAGCCAACGTTAATTTGTTCCTCGGCGCGTCATTTCGTTCCGCCGACGAAAAAATATAAACACAAAATAATAATTTCGAATTGTAATGAGATGCTTTTAAATAAATCGCAGTGAATCAAGCTAGTCGCAAAACGTGTTAGAAGACAAAGAGCATTATGACGCGTAGAGATATGTTTTCTTTTTTTTTCTTTTTTTTCTTTTTTTTCCTTTGCGTCTCGTAGCGGAATGAAGTGACACCGAGAGTGTAAAATAATTTCAAGCTGTTGATACAATCCGAGATTAGACCAAAGCGAGGGCAGGACGCGAGAGAGTGAGAGGGGAAAGTGTTCGTGCTAGGATGTACAGGCGCACGTTATAGTACACCGTATAAGTACCGTTATCCCTTATATATACATACCGCACGTGTAAGAAAGTAAACGGTAATCGGCGAGCAGTGTAAATAGAGAACCGGGTTTGGAGGTGCTCCGCCCGCGGTGTAGCATAGCTGTACCATAACGATATCGTTACCGAAATCTTTTCCCCGTACGTGTGCGCGTACAAGAACGAGAAAAAAAAAGATTGAAATTTAATATATATATATATATATATATATATATATATATATATATATAAAAGAAGAAGCTATGTATAGAGGGAGAGAGGCGCGAGAGAAGAGATTATAAATACGAGGAGTATAATTTTTAAATTATTTGTAACGACAGGTACACGGCGTCGCGGACGACGCGACGAAGGTAGGAAAAGGAAAATTCATTGTATCTTTCCTTTTCGGAGCGAGAGGGTGGTAGAGAGAGGCTCGCGCGGGATACAAGTGGATGTAAGATCCCGAATATCGTCTTGCAAGCCTCCCTCTCGCTTCCCGAAATAGTGCACGCTCTCCTTTTAGACGCGCCTAGACGCGAATACCTCAACACACACAAAGAAATAATCGCTCTGTTGTAAATATAATTTTATATGTACGAACCGGCGAGATTAAAGTGGCTTGCGCGATCGACGGTAACCGAGACCGACTCAAGATTGTCGCGAACGTTAAGTTAAAAAAAAAATGCCATCGTTAAAAATGTTAATTACTAACTCCTAGCTGTCGTTCAACAAACACAGGCGGCTCCCATTTTGTTATTAAATCATTAAATGATTTATTTCGAAATACAATAGCCGACGACAAAAATATCGCATCCGAGCGCAATCGAGTCATTATCGAGTCATTCGACTCGATTTGAAATATTTACAACGGTTCGAACACTCTCCGAGTGTTTTCATTGCCATTAATTTACGGGAATGAATATTTAAAGTCCGGCTGTTGAAAAATTATATATAAAGTGAAGGCGTTATTGGCAATTTTCCAATGTTAAAATGTTTCCGCTTTAAACTGGCCCCTGTGGTGCAGCTTCGGAATGATATCTCATTTAACGATAACTCACGCGAATTGAAAATCACGCGGCGCAACAACTGGCTGTGTGTTTTTATACATGAAAATCGATACGTGTGAGCTCGCCATTATATACCCCGCGGGAATTTGTTGATCGCGCAACGCTACTGTTACACCAATCTAACGCTCCCGAAAGTCGTGCTCTCGATCTTAAATCCCAGGTGATAACATCAGCAATAATGTACAATTTATAATTCGAGATTTCCCTCATTCTCGTTTCATTGTCTTGAATAAATTATAGAGCGTATTTATCAGTTTAAGGATAACTAAAAGATTTCATCAGGTTATCGCTGATTATCTTTTTCTTGCGTCTTAACAAATTGCAAAAGATTTTGACAAACGAGGTAAATTAATTGGGGAAAGTGCGAAATAGTTGAATAATTCTGTACTAATTTGAATTTCAACAAACGAAAATTCCTTTCGCCGATCTGCAAGTCTTCGAACTTTCTCACGGCGAAGTACGGGCAATTCACCAGTATTTAATTAACTAATTTATTAACGAGTTAACGAATCGCACTGAAGCGACTTTGTAAATCGCGTCGCGCAGCTCATTCGGGACTCTTTGAGCTCGAAGCGAAAGCTCTGGTCCGAATTAGGAGTGAAATTTCTGATTAGCTAATTAACTCGATTTCTTAAATTAGACTAAGGCAGCTCTCATCGTTTCTCAGGAAGTGTACATTCGAGCCGGACAAAATAAAATTAATCGCGAGAGCATGACTGGCTAGAGCGCGAGAGCGGGGAATGGAAGAGTGAAGGTGTACAGTGTGTACTTATCACGACGAGAGTCATGCACGATCAAAAAGAAATACTGCATACAATCAAAGTGCGCGCACGACGCGAAAATGTGAGGCGACTCCAAGACCGAGAGAGATCGGGAGAAATGCGAGGGAAAGAGAAAGCGAAAGGCGGATCGAGTTACACGCTCTTTTGTATCTTATTGCGTCCATGTTAATCGAATATTTTCCAAATGTTGTGTTATCTTCGCATTTTCTTGTGCATAGCTTATGTGATATGTGCTACGGAGATCTAAGTTATTGTCGTTCTTATTTTTAAATGGGGGCGGAAAGCCCCCCCATCGAGCGCGGGATCTTCGTTATGAGGATCACGATTAATCGTTGCATATCGAGTGTAATGAGTGAATGAGCGAAAACGAACCATGCGTGATCCAAAGATGCGCGAATCGTCAACTATTTTTTTATTTAACGATCTGATTTGTAAAATGCTCGAGATTGAATATCTCGAATGAAACTTCTCGAAGCGTAAAATTTAATTGCGTTTAATTGAAAAACGAATTTTATTTTAATTTATTTTATTTAATTTATTTATACAAAATGTGACAAATAAATCAACAATGTACGGTTTATATTAAATTATTAATATCTATAAGTTTATTTATAAATATTAATAATTTAACACGATGTTCAAATAAATTTGTATACAAATTGCAGGATCAAGCATGAACCGTTTGCGTCGGAACATTTAATTTGTGAAATCGTCTTTCATTCGCCGTCACGGTATATTATGTTGTTTTGTACCACGTGTGCGAGATAGCGAGCTCTTGCTCCAAAAAATGAGTGAGTGAAAAAGAAAACAAGAGTGAGAGAGGATAAAAAATTGCAGGGAAAAGGAGAGACGAGGGGGGGAAAAAAAAGAAAGAAATAAAGAAGAGAATGCACGAACGAAAGTTAGAGATAGACGACGATTTCCTTACCTTTCGAACGCGTATACGAGTCGCGAGATTATTATTATTATTACGATTTTATTGTTGCGTTCTCCGAGAGGACAGGGGATTTACCTTGCCCCCGTCGCTCCACCTCAGCAGCCCCCCTTCCCCCATTTTAGTACCGCCGCTTTTTAGCGGCGATTTTAGCGCTCTAGGCAGAACAGAGGACACAATAACATAGGCACTAGAGTACCTCGAGAGGAGGTAACAAGTAGCATCTCTTTGAAAGTTAGCTCGCACGGGCGTTTCGCCTTTCCGTCGCGCCGGGGATGCTCAGAAATGACGATCAATGCTCTGAACACGTGCTCTAGAAGCGCACGTTTAGCGCCAAAATCTTAACGACTCTATGGATCATCAATCTCACGTCGAAGAGTCACCTGCAAGAGAATCTTCAATTTTGGAAAATAAAACATACAATTATATTTTATACTAGAATCCTAAAGTCCCTTGCTTTATTCTCACAAATTTCCATTTAAAAGTATATAAACCATCTGATCATCTGATTTTCAATTTCCAAACGATAGTTTTCGCGAATATGATATTTGCATCGAAGAAATAACCCCAGAAGAAACTTAGCTACCACTTTCGACAACATTTCAACAACAATATACTATAATCTGATCATAAAATTTATTTGTTCAATGCTGTATCGAGAGCGGTAAAAGTGCGTTTCGCCACATCGCCCGGTTACGACACGGATTAGATCTCGGTCTAAACCTAGTCCGATCTAACTTCATCAACAATTCAGTTCGAATTACTAGTCGAGGGACGCGAACGACTTGGTCAACGCGAGACCCCATCGGTGAAGTTCGATCGAACTGGGGTAATCCAATCGATACGCGGATATCCGGGATATCACTGAGCATCCCGAGTTCCATTATTCGCGATGGATAGAATAGTCGACTCTCCACGAGGAAAATCCTTGGGAAGATCCTTAGAACCTTCCCCCGTGGAAAGTCCTCGCGGAGGACTCGAAGTCGGCGGCAGCGGTGGCGACGACAAGGCGAAGCACCAGCTCGCAGAACAGGGTAACTAGCTCTAACACCTATCTCTTACGTCAGCTAAGGAACAAGAAAGCTCTGTCACACTCGTTCACGTCACTGCCGCGGTCTGGCATTTTTCAATCAGAAAATGTCCGCCGTGGTGGCAATCTCGAGACACTATCACACACCTTCGTACTAATAAACGATTTACTATTCGATTTCACTGCGACGTCTATCATTATTTTCACCCGATCATAATTGCACCCTTGCTTGACGAGCTCATATCTTATACAATTCATTCTAATATCTTAGAAATATTCATTTCTTTTTTTCTATAACCATATTTTATAACTTTTACGTGAATATTTTATAAGTATTCGATCATCATTAATTATATCTCATTATTAATCCTTTATTATTAATCCCGCTTCCTGAATTAATTTCAGAAAACGGATCAATCTTAAATATAATACTTTTATTTTAATTAAAATTAAATTGTATCGATATTATTTTATACTTTATAGAAAACTTTCATGGAATAATTTTTACATTGATCAAATTAAAAATTCGTGAAAAATCAGTACAATTTAAAGTATAAAATAAATGTAAAATATCGAGATGAGAAAATGCACAAAAACAAAAGCAATATACATGTTATAATTAATTATACAATGATTAATGATAGCGCATATTTCAAATAAATCCATTATTTTTTAATCGATATATAATAAAAAATTGTTTTTAAAATATAATTATCAATAAATTATCTCATAAATCATAAAATAGCTTAATTACAATTAAATGTATGCTTGATTGTGCTATTAAGTATGATAAGAATAAATGACATACGCTGAGAAAGGCAAGTGAGAGCAGAAAGGTGAGATGAAACACGTCAGTCGAAGCTATCAGAAAACTGCAGAAAACAATCGAAGATTGCAGGTAAATCTCAGGAAAAATAAATCTGATCATATATATACACACACACGGAGTTATATATCATGTATTATATAAATGTTACAAATCCTTTCTTTCGTATATATATTTGTATATAAATTAACAAATCTTATGACAAATTTCACGTATCATTCATAGATACTACATTACTAGAAATGTGTTAGATGAGACGCTTTTGTTCACTGCAGCATTGGAAAAATCTAATATATATTTGAGTGTATAAGAGTTCAAACGCAATGAATAAAAATAAGAAATTGAATTAAAAAATTAGGAACAGAAAATTATTTTTAACTAATAAAAGAATAGCTGTATATTGAAACATAGATTCAATATATATATATTGAAATTTAATTTTCTTTTCTTAATTTTTTTATTTTTAATTTCTTGTTTTCTATTTCTTCTGTGTCTAAACTTTAAATGTTCTTCTTCTGCGTTCATAGATTTGATATACGCTACATCATACATAAATTAATTTTTTAAATATTATTTACATTTAATTAAAAAATACCATGATCTAAATATCTAATATTTAAGATTTTATAAGGAAAAAAATATTGATATTTAAAGAGATTAAAAAAAATGTAAAAAAATTAGTGATTAAAAGTTAATTAAAATAATTAAAATAAAAGTTAATGTGTCTTAAGGATAATTCGAATTAAAGATAAGTTGAAATTAAAAGTTAATTTATTTTAAATTAACTTATTAACCTACTTACATTTAAAGTTGGTAACTTTTTAGTTATTATCCAGCCTTTGATTACTTACTTGACTAGTTTGCGCGCTGCAGTGCACGTGCGCAGAATGCCTCGCGTAACACACACACTGCTTCGGATGCGTACGCATTCGGCGTTCCATTCCATTTTGAAGCTTCGACCATTCATCGTTCAGCCGTCGAGCGCATGCGAACGCTGGCCGAGTCGCGTTCGGAGCAGTTAAGAGCTCCAAACAAGCTCGCTTCAGTTCCTCGTTCATATACTGCATTTTGGTATGTTGTTGGTAAGAGAAATCTTTTATTAAAGACACCTTGCACTCAACAAGCGAACTATTTTTAGATTATCGAGTTTTCTTCATTAATCGCGTGTCGAGCACGTGGCCGTCTTCTTCGTCGGCATGGAATCGAAAAACTCGACGTTGGAGTCTCCTGACGATATCATGCTGATCGAGGCTGTGAAGTGTTCAGTGATCCAAGAGGGACGTAATGAATCTGGTGTGATGGAAGAGGACTTCTTCTTGATATCACAGGATCAGACAGGACACTATCCGGAAGGGAACGTCGAGGACACGATGTCCCAGGGACATCAAGCGGAAACTACGACTGCGTGGAATCGTCTCTGTAGAATATGTGCTAATGTGAGCAATTGCACGATCCCGATCTTTGAGGAGGAAGGAGCGGAGCATGACTTGTCCAGCAAAATACTCAAGTACCTGCCGATACACGTGTGTACAGTAAACACTGAAGATTACTTTAAGTACCGATGACATTATTAATGAACAATACATTGATTATCTGTTAATTCTTCTTTGCAGGTATCTAAAAACGATACTCTGCCGTTGCAGCTGTGTGAACATTGCGCGAGCATCTTGCTGGCTTGGCATGAGTTAAGTGAGGGATGTCTAAACGCAGAGAAGAAACTGCTGGAGATGCAGAAGGTAAAAGGAAATCTTTGTTTACGAAGCAAATTGTTAAATTTTAACTATATTCCTATTGGATTTTGAAATCTTAGACGAAAGCTTAAATTAAAGCGAGAATTTATATATTACCATCTATCTTTTAATTGTAAATTGTAATTTAAATTGTAAATTTTTTTAAACTAAATTTATTTTAACTTTTTATTGCATTATATTTGCCAAATTTGTTTAATTTACTACTCCTGATTTATTTTACATTAGAATTTTACATTAGAAGAAGTATTTCTTTGCACACGCTTTGTCTTATTCGATTCTGCAAACATCTTTCTCTTCATTATTTGTTTTCAAAACTTGTATATAAATCAAATCCTTTGCTTTATATAACATTCTAATTATCTTCTAGTATGTAATTATCTTCTGATAATCTACTATTATTATATTGTAGTATATCTTTTGTGAATTTTTTTGCAGTATTATGATCCTCTTTCTTTGGATAATTTAGAAGTTTCTACAACAGTTCCTGTGATAACAGTTCCTGTCACAAATCCACAAGTAAGTATGATAAAATACAAAAAATATTTATTTTAGATTATGAAATTCAATTCATTAGAACTTTTTGTTGCAGTCAAGTCAGCAGATTATTAATAAACATGAAGCAGAGGAAATAAATAAATCCAACAGGTAATGAATTCATATTATTGCAATTTAGCTATAAAAAAATACAAAGTTCTCTCTCTCTCTCTCTCTCTCTCTCTCTCTCTCTCTCTCTCTCTCTCTCTTCTCTCCCTTATTGTCTATTTATGAATGTTTGTTCACGATCGTAATATTTTTAATATGTAGATGTAAACTAATAGATAAATGAAAAAGAATATTTAAGTGCCACATTAAGTGTTTGTTAAAGTTTGTTTTTTCTTATGTATTTTATATATACGAAAAGATGGAGATCCAATACTTGTTTTAGCATTGAATATAGATAAACAATTATGATACGCATCGTGACAAACTGTGAACTCTTGATGAGTCATTTAAAAATAAAGAAAAGAACATTCTACTGACGCAAAGAAAATTTTTGAGACAACTTAACAAAAAATTTCGAACAATGAAAGAGAAAGGCAATGCGCCAGAACAATGAACCGGGGTGGTTGGCTTTTTACCTAGAAAAAATGAGCGACCTAGATAACCGGCTTGAAACCGCAATCCTCCACTGCGTCGTGTCATACAACCGCAAAGCCTGGAGTCAAGTTTCGGCTATTTTGCAGGTCGTGCGGCGTCCGGACACCGTTTAAAGTGTCCTCGGACACGCTGAAAACATTTTGGAAGCCATACAGAAAACAGTGCCAGCCGAGAAACAAGCGCAACCTGAGAAAGCCAAACGCGACAGCCGAGGACTCCGCCTCGGTCTGGGTCACCGTTATAGATACACCGGCGCACGATCAACCTAATCGACCTTCTATCGTTCCTAAACAATTGGAGAACAACGATCAGGTGTCCGTCGAAACGAAGGAAGAGCACGTAGTAACGCAGAATTCTGTAAAATATTCCAGCTGCGAAAGTAGCATCGAACCTCAGACAATCGCTATTGTACACCGCAAGGAGAAGAAAAGGAAACATGATCAAATCTCAGACGATGATTTGGAACATTCTTTTGATGATGGAATGGACGCTAAAGATTTGTGCGAAATTATTGTCAAAGCGTCGCATAAAGAGAGAACATTCCAGTGTGCTGAGTGTAGCAAATGTTTCAAATTGAAAGATTCATATCAACGACACTTGAGAATCCACAAAGATGAACGACCGTTCACTTGTCACGTATGTGGCAAACAGTTCCGTGACTCCGGCGGATTAACCAGGCACGTTAAAGATGTGCACGCGAAATTGAAGAATTTCACATGCGACCTATGCGACAGATCGTTCGCATCCAAAGCGACACGGGAAGATCACCGGCGCACACACACTGGCGAACGGCCATATATTTGCGATTCGTGCGGGAAGACTTTCAAATCTAAGGCATCCTTATACATCCACAGCAAGCTACATACCGACGTGTTCCCGCACGCATGTTCGTACTGTAATAAACGATTCCGTCGGCGACAGGAGGTATTGGCCCATGTAACCACGCACACTGGCGAAAAGAATTACGAGTGCAATATATGCGAAAGGAAATTTCGGATCAAGTCCGAGCTCACACGGCATAAGCTTATTCACTCTGAGGAGAAACCGTTCTCGTGTGCCAAATGCGGTCTCTGCTTTCGTCAGAAGCGTTATCTAAACAATCATATTAAAAGTCGACACAACGAATCTCTACGAACGTTCTAACGATAAGAAGCATAATTAACTGAAATTTACGCAAGAATATGCAACGTTGCCTTCTTCTTGTATTTCTCTCCATTTTTCATATAGATATGATCTTTCGTCATCGCACCTATGGAAACCGATTCAAACCTGCCACCTTTATTGTTTTTCCAGGTGCCAGCTGACAGAGGAGAGATCTCTCGCGACATACCGCTCCTCGTATAGCGCTGCTTTATGGGCGAATAATGCCACGATAAAACACGAAAATGATGCAACGAAAAACATGACACTGAGCGCAGAGAATGCTAAAGAGATTTTTTCAGAAAAACAAACACACGATTCAAAGTCCTTAAGGTGCCAGGAAAAAACTGAATCGACAATTCTGCGATCAATGAGTGAATCTGTAAAGGACTATATTTGTGATAATTGCCAACGTGTCTTTAAAAGAAAACATCATTTAATTCGCCATATGACAGCCTGCAAACATCACGATTCGGCCAACGAAGAGGACTCGTCAAGAACGTATGACAAAATGACAGAAAATGAAAAGAAGACAGATGACAGTATAAGGAAGAAAACATACCGGCTGATGGAAGATACTAAGAACACAATGACCGATGAAGAATCTTGTATTCCTTCAGCAAAACTGCGGAAACGATCCAGACTTCATCGATGCGTCTACTGCGAGCACGTCACGGAGAAGAGGAAATTGTTAAATGTTCATTTAGCAGAGGCACATCCTGAGGTCGCCAGAAAAAGTCGGAAGTCCTTCGTGGCCACGGAGACGATATTACGTGCTCGAATAGAACACGATGGTAAGGTATATTATCATTGCAACGAATGTGGCAAGAATCTGAATTCGCCATATACTTTCTACTGGCATTTACGCATCCACACGGGTGAACGACTGTTTACTTGTCACCTCTGTGGCAAACGATTCCGCGTAAATCAGGGTCTGGCACGACATCTGAGGGAGACTCACGCTGGTATCAAGAACATACCCTGCGACCTATGTGGCCGTATGTTCTCAACGCGGCGGAACGTTGAGGATCACAGGCGTATTCACACCGGCGAGCGGCCGTACGTTTGCAATGTATGCGGCAAGACGTTCAAGCAGAAGGCCTCCTTGTTTGTGCACAATCGCACGCACACGGACGTATTTCCATTCAAGTGCAGCCATTGCGGCCAGACCTTCCGCACACGACCGCCGCTATTGTTGCATATCACCAAACACACCGGTGAAAAACCACACGCGTGTGACGTTTGCGGCCGTCGCTTTCGTATTAAATATGAGCTGAAGCGACACCGATTAATTCATTCCGACGAGAAACCTTGGCGCTGCACCGACTGCAGCCTTTCGTTTCGCCAGAAGCGCTACTTAGTTAATCATAAGAAACTAAATCACGAACCGCCACCCAGCTCGGCCGCTACCAAGTAACGAGCTGACTCTCTTTTCAGATGGACGTGCCAGATATCGAACGACGAGTCGAAGAGAGACGTACAAATCAGTCTATCAAGGAACGAGTTGTTCGATGTAGAAAAATGTGTAAATATTGAGAAAACTCGATCTAACGAAGGATGCGTATCATCAAAACATCTTGATGATTTTGATGAGAGAATAGAAAGAAACAATTTGACGGATTCTCCTCCGAACAACTCTGAACAAATACAGAAGCCTGGAGAAAAGAAACGCACAGTAGATCAAGGATGTATGAAACAGTCGGAACAACATGTTGAATTAACTCCCTCAAAGGTGACGGAGAAGAACAGATGCACCCCTCACAAATGTGAAGAATGCGGGAAAATTTTGTCCACGTCATACAATCTGTTAATTCACCATAATATTCATACCGGCGTGCGACCCTACAACTGTCGCACCTGCGACAAAAGCTTCCGATCAGCGTCTGGTTTGAACAGGCACGTGCGCAATGTCCACGATGGTATTAGGAATTTTGTCTGCGATATTTGCGGTCGTCGTCTTGCTTCGAAAGCGTCGAGAGACGAACACAGACGCACTCACTCCGGCGAGAGGCCTCATGTATGCGAGACCTGTGGTAAGTCTTTCAAGCAGAAGGCATCTCTGCACGTGCATCGACTCTACCATTCCCAGATCTTGCCGCATCGTTGCGACCTATGCAACCGCGGTTTCAGACGGAAACAGGAGCTGAACAGCCACGCGTCCTGGCACTCCGATCGAAAGCCGTATGCCTGCGAAATTTGCAACGAGCGTTTCCGCAGCAAAGGCTGTGTCGCTCGTCATCGGCGCATTCATACCGATCAGCGATCGCACATTTGCACGATTTGCGGCGCCAGGTTTACTCAGGAGCGATATCTGAAGAGACACTGTGGCAGTTTGCACACAGCCAATACGTGAAACACATAGTTTGATATTGTTTCTGGATGTATCCGGTTGAACAGAGGGATGAAACATTGTGCCATGAATAAGTACATTGATTGTACATTGTACATTGATAGTACGCATCGCTATATTGTCGATACTTGAAGTATCCTCTTTCAATTCAGATCATACATTAATAAATGAAGCATATCTAATGTGTGAATACTATGATTACAAAGAAATAACGTAATTCACACTTGAAGTATCTCGATTCAATTCAGATCATACATTAATAAATGAAGCATATCTAATGTGTGAATACTATGATTACAAAGAAATAACGTAAACGTCTATTCGAATTGAATCACAACGAGCAGTAAAGTGAAGACAAGGAACTCCAAGGAAATCCACGAGTGAAGCAACTTTGCATAAGAATATGTTTCCCAAAGAAGAGTGAAGTAAAAACTTGTAAAAATGTTACCGAATTAAAAAGCATACTTCACTTAATATTCTCAAAGAATTATTTGAGAAACCTGCATATCACGCGTTTTGTGAAACTTGAATTTAATAAAGAGACAGTTTCTGAAAAATTCATTTTCTAGATGATTACTATAAAAATTCCAAAAATATTACCAAAAGTTCCATTTGCCATCCTTTGTTTAACAGCCCATTATTATAAGAAATTATAAGATTGAAGAATTGCAAACAAAAACATACGAATGACACTTTATGCTACCGTGTATGAAATTAATACATATTTAAATATAAATAATCCAAATATTTTTTTATATTATAATAGCTTAGGTATAAAAATAATTATGAATTAATTATAAGATAACAAAGCATATTTTAAAAAACAAATTCTAATAATTACCGGATTAGTTAAATAGTTTAATATTATAACGATTATATAAATAAAACGATTATATAACTGACATATAACATAAGAGTGAATATAAATTTCAATATAATATAGAATGTAATATAGAATGATTTTTGAAAATGATTGAAATGATTGAACTGCATAGAATTCGAGCTGATGTTAGAAAGCTATTGTCAAAAGTGTCGGAAATTGTCAGCACTATACGTAATAGTCGAATATCATGCTGTTACGAACATTCGCAAATGTATATGAAATTGTTGGAATTTTATTCTGAAATGCTTTATTGTTATAAAACTAGCCTAAGTCTAATGAGAAGACTTGCCATAATATTCGATTGCTTTTTGTTTAACTTTAAAGGACGATATTGAAAAGTGACTGAAACGTCAATTTTTTAAATTTTTCTTATGATGTTAAAAAAACTTTGTTTAATGTTTAGGAACTATATAACTATAAAAAGTACTATTGGAATGTTGTAATTTTTAAAAAAATTAGTAGACTGTCATATCACAGTAGATACATGTAGATGTGAAATTGATTGAAAAAAAAGTGTTCAAAAAATTTATTAAAACATTTTTTAATATCTTGTATACATGATGACAATATAATAATAGAGAATAAGTAAATGCTTGATATAGTTATTGTTTTATTTTTGCAGATTGAAGAATCAGATTATTATTCACAAACGGTTAATTTCTGACAGTTATTTCCGGCAATCCAACAAGATGAAAGAGCATCAAAATAAAATCAATCCAATTCGAATTGAAACGTCCAATATAATCGATAAAGACTGCAAGAATGTTTCTTCTCCCACAGATAACATCGATAACACTGAACAAAACGTACGTTTATCCTCCACCAATACATCTCCCAAAATATCCTCGTCAGATAAATCGACGAGTAACAAAAAGAAGAAAAGTAAAGAAGACCAAGATTCTAATTTTATTGAACGAACACATACAAATTGCATAAAAGATGCCCCCCAACGGCAAAAACACTCAATCGAAGTAAACGAGTCTAATGAGTGTCTGGAGAGGAATGTCAAACAGCTCAAACCCAAGAAGGCCTCCACCAGCCCGGTGATGGTCTGCATACTTTGCAACAAGAAATTCCGTTCACGAAAGAGCTACTGGGCCCACGTACGCACGCACTCGGATGAGAAATCGTATACGTGCCACGTCTGCGGGAAGCAATTTGTCCAGGGCGGTAGTCTGTATTATCACTTGAAGCACGTGCACGACGGCGTGAAGAATCATAGTTGCGACATATGCGGCCGCAGCTTCGCCATGAAGACCGCCATGGAGGACCATCGCCGCATCCACACCGGTGAACGCCCGTACGTGTGCCACACCTGCGGCAAGACGTTCAAGACCAAGGCGTCTCTGTACATACACGGCAAGACCCATACCGACGAGTTCCCGCACAAGTGCATCTATTGCCCCAAGAGTTTCCGCTGGAAACAACAAATGCTCGGGCACCTGACGGTGCACACCGGCGAGAAGAATCACACGTGCGACGTATGCGGCAAGGGTTTCGGCGTGAAGAACGACCTGACCAGGCACAAACGCGTCCACTCCGAGGAAAAGCCGTACATGTGTAAGCAATGCGGCATCAGTTTCGGTCAAAAACGTTATCTCAAAAGTCACGAACGTTTAAAGTTAGGAACCTGCGGCCATTCGCGGAGTTCGACTCGAGTCGAGTTCGAGTTAATCTCCACGAATTCAAATTAAATTTGAATTAGTGGACAATACAAAATTGTTAATGAAAGGTTGTTAATAATAAGCTGCTTAAAAAATTTATGATAATTTAAAAAAAAATCGCACAAACGTACTTGAGACTACGGGGTAGTTCGTTATTAATGGGAGGAAAGGTAAAAATTCTAAATAAAAAGATATAAAGTAAAATTATGTTTAAATAAGATGAAATAAAGTCTTTTTTATATAAGTATTATTAAACATCGATTAATGATTTTATTAAAAATAAAAAAAAATATACATGTATAATTATAGTACATATACATTTATATATATATATATATATATTTATTGATTGATTTATTTATTTATTTATACATATATATCCATATATTATTTGTAATAGTAATTACTGATTTTATATAAGTATCAATGATTACATAATTAAATCATTATCTTGAATTTAAAATTTCAATTTTTGGAAAATAATATCTTGTATGAATAACTATCAGCATATTTTTTTCATACAGAATTATTCTTTTCCTATTCGAGTACCTGGAAAAAAAAGAACAAAAAATAAATATAATATTTATTCTATAGAATGAATTAATTTTATTGCACTTGATGATTGTTATAGAGTATACTTTATATTTTTATTATTGATCAGTAAGTAGTAGAATATTTGAAGAAAACGAACGTTCTTAATATTTAAAATCCAAAAAGTTTCAGTTAGAAAAACTAAGAATAATTTTAAATAATTACACTCTTATATTTGCAATAGATACAGATTAATAAATAATGTTGTTGAAAAAGAAATTATTTTAAATAAGAAAAATACGTTAAAATATCAAGTATCAAGTATATATGTTATTTGTTTGTTTTTATTTGGACAAATCGAATTTAAAATAATAAGAAACTCTTTTTTAAAATTTATATTACTTTAATTAACGTAACAGTAGTTATTAATTATTAATTTTTTTAATAAAATAAATATAATCATTAAGTAACAAGTTATTAAATACATATATTCATTACCCAATAATTATTGGATGATTATTATAATGTACATTATATAATATAATTGACGCTCATATAAACATGTAGAATTTATTGTTTGTTTTTAAACTTTAAGTAATGTTTAAATGAATCATGAAGTATTTATACACATCACATACGTCTCGATCGTTGAGTCCGCGGAACTCTGTCAATCATATACATTGTATAATTCTTTTTCGCAATTTATCAACTATAATATCTATATCATATATAATATAATTTATCAACTATAATATCATATATAATAAGAATCGAAAAGGAAAGGAATTCGTGAAGAATCGAAAAGGAAAGGAAAGAGTCGAAAATAAACTTTGATAAGAGTGTTGCGATAAGACGAACAAAACATTTGAACAAAAAATTTGAAACAAAATCATCATCCGTTACGAGTGCACCATTATTTTTCTAAAGAGAATTTGTATTAAATATGTTTTTCACAAATGAAGACCCGGAAGAATTGCGCAAACAAGATCTCCAACTTCTAAGTTTTCGGCATATAATCGAACGTCGACGATACATGTGCGGTATATGTCATTTTCAATATATTACAAAAATGGATTTGGATATACACATGCAAAGAGTACATTCGAGGATATCCTATATGTGCAAGTATTGCAATGTAATGTTGAAGACTTGGTTAAAATTCCAGGAACACAATAGTACAATACATAGAAATTTAATATTTTGTCCTTATTGTTACAAATCACATGTTAATTATGAGGAATTGAAATCACATTGGAGTTTCCACGGTAAGAAAATATACTTTTGTACGTAATGCGGTAAACAGTTTTCGAATTAAATATGTTATATAAGAAATCTACATTTGCACACAGAGCCATACGAATGTAAATTATGTTACAAGACGTTCATCTCCTGGAGGCATTTTAATGACCACAAAATATCAACACATTGTGGGCAAGAATGCGATTATTACGTGGCTATAATGTTATTGGAAGAATAAAATTGAAAGGAATAAATGATAAATGACGAAAGGAATGTTTATGCCAACCTGAATTCTTTATTTTATATTAAATAATTTAAAAATTATTTATATAATCTTGAATTAAGTGTATAATTTAAACATTTATAATTTAAATTTTTATTTTAAAAAATTATTAAAATTAGAAATAAATAATATTTCAATTTAGAATAATATTTTAGAAATACATTTGCAAGTTAATTACACTTTGTTAATGTTAAATTGCTTTGTAATGTCTTAGAAAAGTAAATTAATATAATATAATATAATACAATTAAATGTAATATTATATTACATTATATTATATTATATTATATCATACAATAATATATATTAATTTATATCATATATATTAATGTATATCTTGCAATGCTTTAAAGTATATATCTTCATTCTTGATTGTATTTTTAAACCATATCAGTTTTATATCAAATTTAAAATAAAAGCAAATAGTTCAAGTATAAATTAATAATGAATTTTTAATGTGTTTGTTAAAACTGTCATCTAAGCGAGTTAAGAAACCTGTTTCAAAGATCAATATAAAAAAATTTGCGGACATTTAAAACAATGTTGCTCATACGTGTAATGTGAAAATTATTTCTGTAAGAATCTTTGCTATGATTTATTCAACTTCGTTTTCAAAAAGAAACAGAACAGCATCGTATTTGTATTGTGATTTTTGCAATGATGCAGCTGCATCGTTGTAATTATTATCATTGCATTCATATCGATCGGCAATCGCATATTCGTATGATTAACGACACCGAACTCGTCTAAAAGGATTTTCAAACTTTCATATATTTGTATACAAACGTGACACGAGATTTGTTGAATATTTTTAAAATTGAAAATTGAACAGAACATTGAGTGTCGTATCGGCTGTGAGTACGAAATCTATGTATCGCGAAATCTAAAAATATAATTACCCAACTTATCGGTTATATTTTTCTCAACGTGTAATTTGAATTGCAAAATTGATTATTACAAAATTACTTATTTCTAAATTCTAATTACTACACGGCAAATAAGTTTCGAATATTGTTGTTTCGAATTCTGTTTCATCGCGAACACTAATCGATCACAAGGATTTCCTTCCTTCGAAGAAGGAAGAAAAGCGAGGTGAAAAGTGAGTGAGGGCACTAGAAATCCGAATTTAAAATCAACATTTATAATTAACAGATATAAAATTATTTTGTTTAAAGGAGTTTGCACTGAAATGGTGTCACAGGGTGAGATCGTTGGGCCTAGAGGCACAATCGAGAATAATTATATGTTATCCTATTACAAAGAAAAAGATAGAGCTTTCGTTTTCATGATTCGAAACCGAATGGTCTGCACTTCATGTCAATTGCTATATTCCACAAGGCAGCAGTTAGGAACACATATGGACGAACAGCATCCTGAAAAAGATTACACTTGTGATTATTGTAGGATAATATTTAATTCTTGGTCCCTGTTCTACGAACATATTCTTTCAGTGCACTATTTTCGGATATTTTGTGCTTATTGCTATAAATCCTATGTCAGACTTGGCACTTTTATGGAACATTGGCGTATACATGGTAAAAATAATATCTCTATTCAGATTAGGAGAAATAAGTAATTTTTTTAATACATATAAGCACTTGCGTTTGCGTATAGAGCCGTTTAAGTGCACGTGGTGCATCAAAACATTTATCACTCTGGAGCTTTTGCAAGAACATCATAATTTGATGCATCAACAAATGCCATTTCGATTAGAAGGAAAATTTACAGAAAAAGAAGAATAACATTTAAAAAAACAATTTCAGAAAATATTATAAACTTTTAGATTATAGATATATTACATTATATTTTTAAATTTATATAGATTATATAAATTTATATATTAGATATATTAGATTATATTTTTATTTTTGATTACCAAACTTTAATATTTATAATAAAAACTATTAAAAAAAATTTTTAAATAATTATTATTTTAAAAATAAATATTGATAATTAGATAACGTTATTATAAGAATTGTAAGTTTAGATAACTTTTTTTTGTCTCATTAATTTTTTATAATTGTTTAGTTTTTCCTTAATTTGTGACATATCAATCAATGTAACGCATGCGACATAATAATTAATGGATTTAACAAATGTGATATTACTTAAATGTCGATATAAAATTAAACTGTGAAAATAATTGAATTTTGAAAAATGTCGAAAAATGTCCACAATTAAAGATATTGAACATATATTACATAAAAGACACCCAAGGGCAAGAACACTCAACGGAAGTAAATGAGTTTAATGAATATCTGAAGAATGTCAAACGGTCCAAATTCAAGAAGGTTGCTTCCACCAGTCTGGTGACGGTCTACATACTTTGCAACAAGAAATTCCGTTCACGAAAGAGTTACTGGGCCTATGTATACGCTCGGACGATAAATCATATACGTGTCATGTATGCGGGAAGCAATTCGTCCAAGGCGGTAATCTATATTATCACCTGAAGTACGACACGGCGTGAAGAATCATACGCTATGACATACCACAGCTTCGTCATGAAGACCGCCATGGAGGATCATTATCGCATAATTAGTTAGCAACAAATTATTAAATATATTTATTATCAAATAATAATTATTGGATTATTATTATTATAATGTACATCATAATCTACATTATATAATATAATTCATTATTATTATGTACATAATTTATTTTTATTATTATTATAATGTACATTATGTAATATAATTTACGCTCAAACAAACATGTAGGATTTGTCATTTGTTTTTAAACTTTAAGAAATTTTTAAATCATAAAGTATTTATACGCATCACATATGTTTCGATCGCCGAATCCGCGGAATTCGTCAAGTTCGTCAATTATATTATATATTGTACAATTTCTTCTTGCAATTTATCAACTAATATCTATCACATATAATACTTGATAGTGAAAGATCGAAAAGGGAAGGATAGTCGAAAATAAACTTTGATAGAATGTTGTGTAAATAAAACAAACTAACAAAAAGTTTGAAACAAAACCATCATCACGAGTGTATCATTACTTTCTCAAGAGAATTTGTATTAAAGATGTTTTTCATAAATAAAAGCCCGAAAGAATTGCGCAAACAAGATCTCCAACTTCTAAGTTTTCGGCATATGATCGAAGGTCGACGATACATGTGCGGTATATGTCGTTTTCAATATATTACAAAAATGGATTTGGATATACACATGCAAAGAGTACATTCGAGGATATATCCTATATGTGCAATGTAATGTTCAAGACTTGGTTAAAATTCCAGGAACACAATAGTACAATACATAGAAATTTAATATTTTGTCCTTATTGTTACAAATCACATGTTAATTATGAGGAATTGAAATCACATTGGAGTTTGCACAGTAAGAAAATATACTTTTGTACGTAATGCGGTAAACAGTTTTCGAATTAAATATGTTATATAAGAAATCTACATTTGCACACAGAGCCATACGAATGTAAATTATGCTACAAGACGTTCATCTCCTGGAGGCATTTTAATGACCACAAAATATCAACACATTGTGGGCAAGAATGCGATTATTACGTGGCTATAATGTTATTGGAAGAATAAAATTGAAAGGAATAAATGATAAATGACGAAAGGAATGTTTATGCCAACCTGAATTCTTTATTTTATATTAAATTATTTAAAAACTATTTATATAATCTTGAATTAAGTTTATAATTTAAAAGTTTATAATTTTTGAAATCTTCATTTTAAAGAATTATTTGAATTAGGAATAAAGAGTTTTTTAATTTAGAGTATTTTAATTTAGAGTAATATTTTAGGAATACATTTACATGTTAATTACATTTTGTTAGTGTTAAGTTGCTTTGTAATGTCTTAGAAAAATAAATTAATATCATGTAATATTATATCATCATATATTAACACATATATTTTTATTCTTGATTATACTTTTAGACCATATCAATTTTGTATATCAAATTTAAAATAAAAACAATAATTCAAGCAAATAATTCAAGTATAAATTAATAATGAATGTTTAATTATTTGTTAAAACTATCTAAATAAGAGTTGAGAATTCATGTTTCAAAGATCAATATTTTGATTGTTCAACAGAGCAAGCATCGTGTAATTTGTATTGTAACCCTTGCAATGACGCAGCTGCATCGTTGCAATTATCATTGCAACGATATCGATCGGCAATCATATTTGTATGATTAGCGATACTCAGCTCGTCTAAAAGGATTTTCAGAATGCGGAAACTTTCATAGATTTGTACACAAAACACGAGATTTGTTGAATATTTTTAAAATTAAAAATCACACAGAACGTTAAGTGCCGTACCAATTATAAAAATTGTAAGTTTAGATAACTGTAGTATTGTCATTAATTTATAATTGTTTATTTTTTCCTTAATTTATACACGATATAACAATCAATATAATGCATGCGATTATTAATGTATTTAATGTCGCATGCATTATATTTATGTAATTAATGTATTTAACAAATATCACAAAAGATCATTTAAATATCGATTTAAAATTAAACTGTAAAAATAATTCTATTTTGAAAAATGTCTAAAAATGTCCATAATTAATGACATAGAGTTATATACCTTGGTTTTATTAACATATTTAAATAATAATCGAGACGTCGACTTATATACTGATAGTTCTATCTATAGGGAAGGATTTAATTAATTATTTAATTAATTAATAATTTCAGCATTTAAAGAATAACGAACTTTCAACATGTTGGACAACATACGTATTTATCACTAAACATGTGAAAAATTTGTGTATATTTCAAAAGTCCGCATAGAAGACGCTATAGTTGGAACAACCTTGCACGCGCACGTAATACATTGAAAACTATTTATAAATGAAACACCACTATCGTATTATTGCTCGAAATAAATTGCCCAACATGCGACGTTCACGCTTCTGACCTTTACATATGCGGCAACCAGAAAAAACATGTGTAGCGTTGTATTCTCTACAGTGGATTTACAGTGCCGTAAAATGTTCTTGTTCCAAATAATTAATTCTTGTTTTCAAATTAAAAAATTTTAAAGAATCTTGATAATGATTGACGATTTTTCTTGATCATCTTGAATTTATCTCTTATTTTATTTAAAATTTTTCAAAAAATTGAAAATATATTAGCTACCCCCCTATTTAGACATATCTCTTAATAATGACTAACAATTTGATAAATGTTTTTTCAAAGCAACAAAAGTCCAAAACATACTTAAATCAGAGAATACATTCTGGCAGTTACATTGTTTATACGTTTTTTTCTTCTTCTTCTCGCTTCTCTATTTTCTTTCACGCGAAGAAGTGGCGACAAAAGCAGCGCGCGCGCTCTCCACGAGAGTAAAATAAACGAGACGTCGAAGAGGCGTACTGTAAAATATATCTCCGGGATCCTACGCAATTTGGCGACGATAGAGACAGCGGAAAACGGTCAGCTCTATAGTCTTGACGATCAAAACCCGACGTGCGATTTTCCTGTAACAAGAGAGAAGTGTGATCCAAATGGACGTGTCGCGCTCTCGTATAAAACGGTTCAAGATTTATCGAGTTTAGTTTAACATTTGTAACTTTATCAAAACGACATAAACACCGCGTTGGTGATTGATTCAATTGAAAGTGGACCATTTTTGCGATTTATCGGAAAGTTCGAAAGTTGGAATCTTTTTGCGAATAATTCGCGGCGCCATATTATGAGATTTCGTTGCCTTAAGATTTAATAATGTTCGTGCAATCAATAATTTAAGTTTTGTGCTTTTTTTGTGGATATAAAAGACCTAGAAATTGTGTGAATTATAAAAATTTAGATCGTGTTTCTAATAAATTCTATATATTATATATTTAATATATTTTTTCGTTTCAAAATGCGATTGTACAAGAAGCAAAATTTTCGATAAAGTTTATATACTTATATAAAAAAAGGACGCTGGGAAAAAGTTATCAATAATACGTTCGAAGGAGTTTATACGAATATTCTACGAGAATGCAGCGAATCCTCAGCTTCCCGCAAATGTCCCGCAATATCGGCGAGTCCAGCGAATATGTGACAAAGCGGTTGTGTTTCTCATTTCTCTTCTCGGTCGGCTTCCTGTGTCTCCTCTGCGGCTTCCTGTTGGGTCGCTTCACCGTCGAAAGACTGCTGGAAGCTCAAGTGCAGAAGATACGCGGCGAATTGGCCGGAAATGGCCTTTGGAACACGGAGCATCTTCAACAACTGGTGCTCCTGGAATTGGAAAGTGCGCCATTCAACTACGATCGTATGGCGTACGTTACTTTATTCTCTTAAATTTATGACGATCAGAATATGATTTTGTAACTAGATTAAATCTAGAAGTAGAAGAAAAACTTCCTGGAAATTAGATTTCTTGAAACTGATAAATAGAGTTTGTTATTTTTAATTAGAGACCGGCAGACGCCGGATGACGTGCAGCGCATCAGTGGGCTCTTTTCCAACTTGTCATTTGTTGACATAGCGTCTAATCATGCGTCATACGTTCGCGGGACCATCCGCGGTTCACAGGAACCAGGTGAATTCCTCAATTAATTGAAAATAATTTGAACACTTCAAATAGAAAATTTATCCATATAAAATGAAATTTGCTGATATCGACAAAGATATTTCTCATCGCTCTCCCTTTCTCTCTGTATAATAATTTCCTTTACAATCGTGTGGAATAATCTTTAATCGTGCTTGGTGTTTTATATCATTATATGTATACTTCATTTATATACTTCATTTCTATTTTCATCCTCCGCAAGACCTCGCCCATTCATCCTACCGAATTGTTTCAGACAGATATATTATCCTATCCGCTAAGGAAGACGGTATTACTGTGGCTCTGGAACTGGCACAGATTCTGAACGTTTGGCAACCACGACGAAGCCTGATCTTTTGCGTGTCCCTTACGTCCTCGGACGTTTGCCCGCAGGCTCTGCCTAAGTTCATGCGGCAAAAGATCGTGGCTTACTTGGCGGTGCATGGTCGTTTCGCGCGAGGTTTGTGTGCATTTTCCATTGTTTCCAGTATTGCAGGCACTGATATAGAGCTGTCTAACTTTAGCTAACGGTCGTGTGGCTTTATCCGGATCGGACATCATGCGGTTCGTAGCCGTCGAAGGCATCAAGACAATTCCCGGCAATACTAACTGGGAATATCTCGAGCAGGAAGTATTCGGTCCCCGTCTTCCTGTAGATGTTCCGCAAGTGATATTTTCATTTGTAAGTATGTAGTAGCTTCGTTTCGTGTAACAATACTTGTGTTGTCCGAATTTAATTAAATTCGATTCTGCAAAAAAAACGTAAAAATTGTGTATTTCCGATCTGATAAAATACATCACTGAATTGTATCAGATCTCGGTACAAAATTTTTTATATATAATTATATATAGAATATGTTTATATATAATCATATCTTATTATATCTAATTATATATGGAACATTTTTTGAGACCGAGATCTAAAATATTTGATTAAAATTTCTAGCTAAAATTCTTATAATAAATAATGTTCATATAATTTAAAAAATTTCATTTTTTTCCTCTTTTTTTTATATAGAATGATGATGGTCCTGCACACAGTCAAATGCAACACAATCAAAATTCACGTGTGCATAACGTAATTTTGGCACAAGTCGTTAGCCAAACTATATGGCGACTATCCGAAAGTATAATTATTCAATGGGAGCCAAGATATTTTAATAAAACTGTTAACGAGATGTTAAAGTCGATCGACACTAGCAGATTTCAGGACGCAAAAGGTATTTTTGTTTTCTATAATTTTATTAATTTTTGATAAAAATTGTAAAGAGCTATTGTAAACAATTAGACGTTGTTTTATGGTGCATTATTTGCATTTACAGAGAAGCTAAAGAAAACGTTAAAAATCTTACTCGAAACCGTGAAGGATTCCAATATAAAAATCGACGTGGCAGATAATACCCAGTAAGTATAGTAAATTTTGAATTAATTAGTCATCAGTTAATAATTAACAAGTTTAAAATTGCCATTGCATAAATGATATTGTTACAGGTCTAATGTTAAATTTGTTAAGAAAATTGGCTCAACATTTAGCATTATAGAGTTTATATTTCGTCACATATTTTCTAGGATATTGTCTATAAGGATATGGAACGATCTACTTCTGGATCTGGATAAAGCTCTTTTGTGCCCCGATGAAATCGATTTGCATTCCAAAACTGACCTAGCGATATTACACAAACTATTACATGAATCTATTAGCGAGTCTATCATATTAACTTATCTCGATCAGATGACGAAATGTTATGAGGATGCTATACAAGTTTTGAAAGAAAGATAATATGTTTTATGTATAGCAATATATATTGTTTAAAGAATCAAGAATATAGATTTTATTATTGTACATTCACAAGTAATTTTTAAATGCTTACATTTATAAAATAATTCACCAGAATTGACTTGACAAAGATATTAAATGTAATATGTAAAATGAAATTCTAAATATGAATATTAAATTTATATTAAATTGAAAATATACATGTTATATTAAATAGGAATAAAAAATAATATGTAAATATAGAAAATATAAAATCTAATAATTATATTAAAATTTTTTTATACAACGCTTATATTTAAGTATCATAATATAAATCCTAAACTATAATACAGAAAAAATATATCACATATGAATATTGCATGCTAAGTTTGTTCGCTTCACTCAAAAAATTTTGATAAAAGTTCTGAAGTCATTTAAGTAAATTAAAACTATGTATTAGATGTATACAAAAATTTTGTCACAAATTTTTGTTTCACTTTCATAATATATATAATATATAAAATAAAATCTAATTATTAAAACATTTTCTTTCGCTTCTACCCATAAATGTATTGTTGTACAAAAATGCAAAAAAAGGAATTTGTTTGAATTTTAAATAATTGCGCAAGAGCATTGGAAAAGGAGAACTTCAAATTTTTTGCTAATATAATACTAATGTAGTATTAAACACAACTAATATAGTATTAAACATAAATAAGTGTTGTATATAATCAAATGGGTAGCATGAACAAAACTATAATTCTATTTTTAAAATTGGTTAATGAATCAGAATTTAAACTTTTGTTGTATGCACATTTGGACATATTTTATATATACTGGATGCATTTTTTGCAGCTTTATAAAGTTTTTTGTAAAATTAAATAAGATCACATTGGCTTTTAAATATATACAAATTCCAAAAAACTAAATACAAATGTACATGTATTTACATCTGAGTCATGTCACTCAATTTAAAATTGTGAAGTTGCTTATTGAAAATTTATATACACAATCATTTCTCCATCACTGCAATCCAATCGCGAGATTAAGTAAATCAAAATATGGATTACATCTCAACAAGCAAATCAGTACTCAGAGTTCATTGATCTATCTTGATCTTATCGTACCCCTCCTATACCATATCTTATTTCTTTTTCAAACTGCGACGCATCGAGCGTTCCCTCAATTGCCTCGCAATTCGGATTGAAGACAGAATAAGCGCTGAGCTCGCCAGGTTGCTTCGGATCAGATCTGGTGTTCCAGCAAATGAAGAACAGAGCTGACAGCACTAGGTAAACAGTACCAAACTCATATCGGAGTACAACCATGTATAAACTAATCCACATTGCAACGACTATCATGTAAGTCAAATAAAGTATTCGAGGATCTTTGTAGGATAATTGTTTGTCTTTCTCTTCCTCCAAAAGATCTTTGCATTCTTCAGCTGCGTCATCATCCGTGTCATTTTCTTCCATGTTATTCTTGAAACAAAGAAAATTATACTTTATAAATACTTTCAATATCTCATTCTTACACAAAACTCTTGCTTTTTTCCTTGAATTACAGAGAATTCTTTGAATTAGGTGACACTAAGTAACAGATGTATAACCTTACCTCCTCGTCTTTCTTCGGTTTCTCGATAGACTTCTCGATTTCGTTTTTGCTACTCCACGAAAATGCGTATTTCATTGTGTTCTTGATTGATTCCATTATTTTTTCCTTACGCTTTTTGCTTCTGTACGCCTCCAATCTCTCCTTAACTGTCATGTCGCAGCTGATCGCGGTTATTCCTGACGTGGATACTAGAAATGAGCCGTAAAAATCACCAATTCTCGAGATATCGAGAGAGAACTCACTTCGAGTAATCGAGAAATCAAATTTTTGTTAGCAAAGCTAATTAATAAATAGTCAAAATAAATATACAAATTGCATTCTTAGAAGAAGCATGTTTTAAAATAATCCTATCGTCAACAAAATAATTTAATCGAGCAAATTGATTAAAAAGTATTACAAGTTAATTATTAATTACAAATTATTAATTTATTTACGTAATTATATAAATATTAATATACATAATATTTTAAAAGATTTTGGAGAAAAGATATCTTGTTTATGTGCTTACAATTGATAAATATCCACATTTATTAATTTAATAAAGTAATAAATGATAAAGTAAATAAGACAATGTGTATAAAGTAAGTAATTTGTTAATTTAATAAAATTTAATAAACTCAAAACGCAGAGAAAAAAATAATAAGAATAAATGTTATTTTTTAATTAATTAATGTAGTGAATTATAATTATAGATAGTAAAAGGATAATAAAATGCGATTTATTTCCTATCTCTAGTTCTGAACTTAGTTCTACAATTAACGCTAATGTAACGTTTATCATCTCGTTCTTTGTCGCTTTGTAATCGGTTTCGTTTATAAACACTTCTATGTCATAAAATGGTAATAACTGCTTTAGCTGGAAATTTGACATTCTTTACTATTTTTCTGAGAGCTTAGAGATAACACGTTCTATGACCATAATCATACGTGCAAAAGAGTAAATTATTGTCGAATAAGCCAGCTATTAACAGATGATAACAAGGCAACAAGGTGACAAGGTTTTCCTTGTTATTCCCTTATTCCATTTAACCGAAGAAAAAAAAAATAGGAAAAATTTTTATCAATTGACTGCAGAATTGGCTTTTATGCATTTATTGAGATCAATCTTGTGGTAAATTTAAATCTATCTTGCATGGAATAAATAATTTTCCATTGACATTTATAAAATGGAATTTAATTTTATCTTTTGATTCTGCTATGTTCGTTTATCAGATTTGTTCTTTTATCTATATTCAGAATAAATTTGTTTTTTTTTTTTCTTGAATTAAAGATTTCAATTTGCCGTTAGACACTTTCACAGTTAAGTTAAGAAATTCTCGTTTTGTAACATTCCAGTAAACTTGATTTTTTATTAAGGAATTCTATTTTTAGAAATAACTAAAATAGAGTATTGAATATTTAATTCTTTTACTGTATAAAAATTCTGAGTAAAATAAAATTCCAACTTACAAAATGTTGCATTAATTTATTTTTGATAGGAATTTGATAGGAATTTATAATCATAATAAATAATTAAAATTCATAAATTACATGATTATGAATATGTTACTAAGAAATTCTCTTACTGTGGATATTCCATTGATCCCATTTGAGAAAAAGACTAGACTAATAAAATGAAGAAGTAAGAACTAATTAATCAATTTAAAACTTTTAAGAATTTATTAATAATTGATGATTATAAGCATTCGATAAGTCTGAGACAATATAAATAATGAAATTTAGAAATACTATTTAGAAATACTAACAGTCTTGAAAGAATTTTAAGAATAGAAAACATTCATCCCCACTAACTGTTGTACATCTTGTAGGCTCCTAAGAAACGTATGTTATCAGTGGTAAGATCATGCGACACCAACGATCGGTCTTGCATAAGCAATCAGTCTCGTAGGAGTCATCGGAGCGACCGTTCACGCGTGAAAGCCGGAACGATTATGTCACAATTTCTTAGTGGATCACAAGACAACGTGCGTGATAACGAAGGCAATGGCAGAAATACGGAAAGCAGACGAAATAGTGGCATGGCCAACGGTAATGAGCAGGAAGGTCGCGTTCTGGTACTCTACACGGGTGGCACGATAGGAATGATGAGGAATGAGCAAGGAGGTAATTATGCATCTCGTCAAATTTAAAAGATTATAGTGAATTTCCAGAAATGTCTTTATGTCATGAAATTTTCACATACTAGCTTACAAATATGGACTTCGCGTTTACGCGTGTCCGGAATGTTTTTATTTTTTTATGGTTATTGGCTGGAAAAAAATTCTCAACTGATTATACATTTTTTTACACATTTTTAGCAATTTTCGCAGTTTTCTCTTACAATTTTATGAATCTTGCGTTTTATGAATTTTTCTTTTCTTTTTTTTTTTAGTTCAGCCTTGATAGCGCATATTTGTGTATTTTGATCATTAACGCTATGAATTCCACACATCACTATACAAGTTTTACATCAACAAATATTTCGCACATATTACAAGGAAAATTTCACACATTTTGTTATAAATCTCCGATTTTATCGTCACCTTTGAACGTGAATTGAAAAGAAATTAAATACATAATATGATGAAAGCTCCAAATGCGATAACAAATAGATTCTAGTATAACAAACTATTATGATGTCATAATTATCTTCACATTTTGCTGACAACATAAACTGTCTGTTTTCTAGCCCTGGTACCAATAACCAATGCGTTTGTCAAGAATCTGCGGAAATATCCACAATTACACGATCGCGAGTATGCCGAGAAAAGATTCGGTGCGATGGGACCGCTAGTGCTGCCGTAAATATTATTTATAAATTTAACATTATCTTTAAATATAATAATTGCAAATTTTTATGCAACAAATAAATCAATAACAGTTTTCACAAACAGCTGACCGTATTTCTTTTCATAACATTTTTTGACTGTCGATTTTGACTTACTATTTTCATCTTTTACATTTTAATTTTTAACACGAAACAGTTAAGACACGTGCTTTTTTATTTTATTTTTGTTAACCGAATTTATTTTATTTATTGTACGACATTTTTAATTTTGACCATGCTTTTGCAATATTCACTATTTATTTTCGTCTGTATGCATTTTATTGGGATAATTGACGATATATCATCGAGGTGAGTCTCTAATGGTTCCTCGTTCATCTTATTGTTTGACACTTCTTAAAAAACTCTATTGTTTTGAATGAACAACTGAAATTATTCAAATGATCTTATCGTACAGTGTCTCCTACATCAGCTGTGGAACTGTTTTGGACAGAGGCCTCTCGAGATATTGCATTATCGCGTTTATCGTTATGCGAATCCGTTAAGTTTTTGACTAACATGCAACTCAGAATATGGAGGCGGTATCTACTGAAGACGATCCGAAAGTGGATCGAAACGTATGGATTTAAGAGAACCTTAAATATAGACGTAATTTAATGGACTTTTTATTTACGCTCTTTCACTGCGCTTGACTCCTAATGCTCTTCATTGTTTATCCTCCCTTCTTATCCACCAATATAGCAGTTTTTATGACAGCTATAATCGAGTTTCTCGTAAACTAAGTAATTAAGCAGCATTAGTGTTTTACAAACAAAACGAAAACGATAAATTTTTTAATGAAATTCGTTAAAATAGGTATTCTTGAGAAATAGAAATTCGCAGTTTTTTCTGCGCCAAAATTTTCCTCGATCTTCGATCATTTCCCGCAGAAAAAACGTGAACCATAAAAATGAAAGGCGCTTCCACCTAATTTGCGGAAGAACGCGAACCGGTTCCTCGCGTACCCTTTCGCTTTCCCTTGCGCAATGTTAAAAGTGCCTTCCTCCTTACAGCGTGACCGCAACCGATAGTCGGCGAGTCGTTTACAGCGTATTCGAGTACTCGAATCTCTGCGACTCCAGTAACATGACCATGGATGAGTGGATTCGTATTGCTAATGATATCAAGGTATATTGATCAAAGTCAGAGCGCCGACAAAGACAGAGCGAAGATAAGATCAAAGAAAATATACACTGCTCTTGTCTAAATTGAATTCATAAAAATTAAAGGTGCTTTACGGATATGATATTGTAATAATAATAATAATAATAATAATATTTTATTTTTTAAATAAATCGCACGTAAATTTTCTGAGAAAGAATTAATCTTCAATTTAGACAAAAAGAAAATCCACGTGCGAAAACTTATGTGATATATAATCAAGAACTATGCGTCAGTTTGATAAATCGACATGAGTCAATTTTCTAAGATAAATAATGTTTTTCCGTTGTAGGAATCCTACGAGCGCTTCGATGGATTCGTGATCCTTCACGGTACCGACACTCTCAGTTATACCGCGTCCGCCTTGTCCTTCATGCTCGAGGCTCTAGGCAAAATCGTCATCTTGACCGGCTCGCAAGTTCCTATTTTTGATACGAGGAGCGATGGCTTGGACAATTTCCTGGCGGCCCTTGTAATCGCGGCGAATTACAATATACCGGAAGTATGCGTGTTCTTCGGCACGAATTTGTTACGCGGCAATCGGACGAGCAAGACGTCCGCGTCATCCTTCGAAGCTTTTCAATCGCCGAATTTCCCACCCCTAGCAACGGCGAACATCAAGATCGAAGGTTGTGGCACACAGATTTAAAGCAAGAATCTCTCTCGAAATTTTGTTTGAGGTTTTAAAAGACAAAAAGAAATATTTAATTATAACATTATAACTCAAATATTAATATTATATACCACTGTTAAAATTTTTTTTTTTTTTTTTTTTTTTCTTAAAAGAAGATCTTTGATTTTAATTTAATTGACTTTTAAGACACTTTAAGAAATTCAGGACTGATATATATTTTAATATATTTTTTTCGTAGTCGATTATCGTTCGATTTTCCGTCCGTGCACCATGGAAAAATTCTATGTACACGCATCGCTCAATCGGAACGTAGGCTTGCTTCGGTTGTTTCCCAGCATTACGTCTGATCTGGTCAAAGTGTTTCTTCAACCGCCCATTGAGGGTGTTATACTACAGTCCTATGGCATGGGGAACGTTCCGACGAATCGCGAGGACATCATCGAGGAGCTTCGCGCGGCGACGAAACGCGGCGTTATCATCGTGAATATCACGCAATGCGCGACCGGATGCGTCTCGGACGCGTACGAAGCTGGAAAACTGCTTCAAAAAGCTGGTACCGTTAGTGCAATCTGAATGAGTGCATTGATGCAAAAGAATATTAATAATTTGAATATTTTATATCCTAGGTATTTAAACTAATAATATTATTTAGGATCCTTTAGAATCCTTAATATTTATAGGATTATTTATATCAAGAATATTTTTTCCAACTGGTAAATAAGAGAAGAGAGAAACTCTTCTGAAATTATTAGTAATCTTAATTCTAATTTTAATTCTGTATCTTTCCATTGAACTTCTTTTGCTACATTTCGAAAAAAGATTGTAAAGAATATTACGCAAAACTCCTACGATAAAGTGACAGAGAGTTTATATAAATATAAACAATTTTTCCCGCTGATAGTGCTCGAGGTTGCGTGATATTCGTGACAGATAAATGCAGATTAATTTACGACTTGCAGTATTCGCTATTATATAGTAATTCGCTGTAGTAATTCGCTATTAATTATAGATATCGATTCCGCTATCAATTAAACAGGTGTGATATCGGGCTTTGACATGACGCCGGAGGCTGCATTGACGAAACTCGCGTACGTCTTATCGAAAAACGAGTGGGACACGGAGACCAAGCGGCAAATGATGCAAACGAATTTACGGGGTGAACTGACCGCCGGCCGACCACCCACTATACAGGACTGGGATCTGGTGGAGGCTGTCGCTAGATCCTTGAGATTATCCTCGGCGGCGGAACTTCAAGAGCTGGGATCGATCCTGTTCCCGGCTATGCTGAACGCCGCGGTGATCAGACGCGACGTTGTCAAACTCGAGTCATTAAGAGGATACGTTAGTAAACTTCACATTCAATTTCTCGTCGATTAATTTAAATCTTTCAATACCGAAATACTGATGAATATTAAAAAAAAAAAAAAAAAAAAAAAACTAGAACGTCTTTTGACGTTTTCCCTCTTCTTCCCTATTCACATTAAATTACATTTTTTTTCGGAATATCGATTTTGTATTATTAATTATATATTAGTTAATCTCTGATGACGTATGTCGATATCGTAAGCTGATTATACTAATACTAATCATTGCAGTCTATGGCACTGCAACGCCGTAGTGTAAAAATTAATATAAGTTCACGGCGTGTTGCGGGCGGGTTAGTTTTGAATTATTTATTAATTGATTTATCGCTATAATCGGCTTTTCCTATTTAGGGTGCGGATATCTCGCAGGCGAACGCAGATGGTCGAACGGCTTTGCACATAGCCTGCTGCGAGGGGGACCTCAAGGTTGTGCGACGTCTTCTGAAAATGGGTGCGAACGTTCATATTAAGGATCGATTTGATCGCACGCCGCTCACCGATGCGATCGAATACGATCGTCACGAGGTAAGATCACTTCCCCAAGAAATTACAATCCGCATTCTAACTCAATATCCATATTTCTTCTCTTCTCTATACGTAAAACATTTTAAATTCTTAAGTGAAATCGTGAATTATAAAATAAATCGTTGGTATTGTGGTATATAAAATAATTTGTCGGCATTTATTATTATTATTATTATTATTATATTACATGTACGTCAGAAAAGATCTTGATGATTCCGGAAATCTCCTTATTTATACCAAAAGATATAATTCATTTTGCTTTAATTAGCGAATAATTGATAACATCTAAATCATAAATGTGTCTCTATGTGTGATTATCCTTTTAGATCATCAGGGTGCTGCTGCAGTGCGGAGCTCATCTTCACGGAGAAGCTATGATGATAGGCGAGAAAATGTGCGCGGCGGCGACCATCGGAAACACGAAACGTCTGCAGTCGTACCTGCTGGCCGGCGCCGATCTGTCGCAGAAAAACATCTCTGGACGTACACCACTGCATTTTGCCGCTCTCCACGATCACGTGGAAACGACAAAGTTCCTGATGGATCACGGCGCGGATCCGCGCTGCGTCGACATGTTAGGGAAAACCGCGGCGGATCTTGCGGAGGCTGCGCGAGCCTCGGGTGCGACGCGTCTGTTGGCACCCTTCAAGCAGAACGGTGTCCAGTACGTTGACGAAAAAATTGTATCGAGAGTACAAAATCTTGATCTATCTCAGTAAATTTCAAAGCGATCTAACGAGGGATGCCGAATCAAAACTCTGAGCTAACCGCGATTCGTTTTATGTCTCTCTGTTTATTTTATTCTAGACTACCGCTTAACGCATTAAGGAAAGATTTATTTATCGAAAATTAGATTCTTGAGTGAGATCGATACAGTCAGGTTTTAAAGACTGAAAAATATGTGATAGAATTTTGGAGAGGAATAAGCGCAGCAGATATTTATGCTTTGCTTTATTTTAGATTCTTGAGTTTCAAGTTTTATTATAACGACAAACAATGCGTAACACAATCGCGAAGTCACAGTTCGTTCCGTAACAAATTGGGTACTTTTGTAAGTAGCAAAAATATGTAAAAATATATATAAAAAATATATATACTTACTACATGTTTATTATATGTAGTTACAATAAACAATAGCGGAAAAATAAAAACAAATAATTTCCAAACGAGTAAAACGAGAAGATCAATGTTTCTTAAAAAATTAGATTTTGTGAATTCAAAATCTATATTTTAACAATATATATAAAATTTCGTATAATTTAAAACGCAACAATAATATTCATGATTATTAACTATTAAATAAGTATAATCGTAGATACTCATTGCTTGTATTACAATTTAATTGGAATGTGATTGCATTTATATTCTTTGGATAATATATTCATATATTTTCAAAATAATCTTTATTTTGTATAAAAATAAACATGTCACATTTGTCTCTTAAATTCCAGATTTTCTTTAAATTCCTCTTCTCGTATTTCTTCAATTTTTCACAAAAAAATTGAAACTCTTTCGAAGAAAAAATGAGCAGGAAAATCTCGTATAAAATCTTTAAATATTATTTACAAGTCATAATAAAATTGAAATTTATTTATTTTAAAAGTGATAAATGATTATATACGGCACTAGCCTCATTATATCTATTATAATAGCAGTGATTTTCTAACGATTTGTATAAAAGGAAAAGTGAAAGCGCGTTATTTAAATACACGACGCGGTTTCTCTTGGGCGCGACGAAATTTCACACCTCGTGCATCAAGATAATGAAGATCGGTCGTCCTGATGTAACTCGCTCGTTACATCGCGAATGATTTTAAAATTGAACGTGAAACAAAAACCGAGCTTCAACAATGTATTTGTACGGAGTTTTTTTTGCAAAATTTTCATGAAGACGTTCGCGATGTGGCGTTCGCTGCAGCAACAAGGACATGTGTGATGATAAAAAAAAATACAAAATACAAATATTTTGAGATCGATAGCGTTTTTACAATTTTATAATGAACGTTGGTATCAGATTGCGCCAAATTGAGCCATCATACTTTTAAAAATTTTCGGCGTCACAAAACAATCCTTATAAATGTGGCCACAGTCGTGGCGTCCTTCTCGTCCCATCCTGATAGCTTCCTGAAGGATTGTACCGTTCGTGAATTCCTTAAACCACTTGTGACTGTTTGAGATATACAAAATAAATTTGTATGATTAGAATTTATTTTTTTTTATGCAAATAATTGATTTAGAATTATAATTATTTTCTAATTACTTTCAGATTAAAAAAATTAAAAATTTCTGATTATGATATTCTGCGTATTAATAATTGTCAATAATTTGTTGTTAATTATTCTATACAGATTAAAAATTAACCATACCTTGACAAACCGTCGATGATCTTATCGGTGCTCGAAGGATTATCGGAGTGACTCGCCTCGGAAATGACGGAGCAAACGATGCGCTGTACGCAGGGTGTGACATATCGATTGCTAAACACGATCTCATTTATCGTATCTCCCATTTGCGACCATTGCGAGTCGAGATCTGATAAAAGGATTCGCACTCCGGATAATTCGAAGGTATGCATATTTACATAATAAATTTGTTACTTTAAGACAGAGGGGCAGATAGATGCAAATCTGATGCAAATAGAAACAAGCTTCATACTTCGATAATTCACTCCTGGCCCTGGCTTTGATAAAAGCGGCACGGCCAAAGTCAAAATGGCTGTTAAAACACCGGCGATTGAAAATCCCTTCGTATTAACATTAAGCAAAGGTGATACTTCGCCAGTCTCGCTCACGTGGTTCAGCGGTATGGTGAAAAAGGGCACGGACACATCCCAATTGACCTGGAAAATTCGAAAAGTCAAACGAGAGTCGACTCGGAGTCTAATTTTTGAAAAATCTCGACTCGAGGCAGAAAATAATCCGCTTGTTAACGGGAACGACGGGTATGCGTACGTTAATTTCTCATGGGATTTTCACGCGGGATTCTCCCACGAAATTTCCGCGCGATCGGCTTCGATATACTCACTTCGATCTCTCCGCCCTTGGTGTCAAACGAGATAAGCTGCGACTTCTGGCCGTTGAACGGCTTCGTGAACGTCCGCGCATTGCCATCGCCGATAACCCGCGCGAAGAGCAGCGAGAAGGGTAAAAAGATCAAGGCGGTCGAGTCCGTCGTTGCGACCCTCATGTCTCCAAAATTCCTTTCACGGGCAGTTAAATTGAACGAGACCGTTAACACTTTCCTTTTCGGATTCTCGGTGTCCTCGGCTTTCTGCCGCCCGCGAAGTAATGAAATGCATTTGTGCTATCCGAGTGCTTTTCAACGTCGGATGCAACAAACCCTCCTCCCTCCCCTTCTGCCAAGGTGTCCCGCCTGTAACGAACTCGCCCGTCCCTATCAGAGTAGGAAATACCGATTTCTCGCGACGGAATTAACGAACCCAGGCGGCGAAATCTGCGGGATAATGCGACATTAATTGTTCGTACATGTCAGTAATCGTCCGGCTTAGCACGGGGCTCTATTTCATCGTGGGGGAGAGAGGGTAGGGGAACCCGGTAATTATGAGCGGCGATATCTTGTGAATTTTCACCCGGCGTGAAAGAAAGAGGCGCATGCACCTGCAACGAAATTAGAATTATAGACCCGGCCAGCTGTGACTTTCGACGAATTTCCCGAGGCATCATCCAGAACGGGCTTCTCCGCCCGAGCTTGAGAAGGGGAGAGCGCGACACGCGAGTCTCGCGATATGGGGTTTCGATTCGCGCTTTGGCTTCCTCGGCGAGCAATGTGCAACAGTCAAATGGAATTTCTTTTTTCAGAAATTTCTCTGGAAGAATTCCGACGTGTGATCTCGCCGCGTAATGGTTATATTATATATTTACGATCCCTGCTTCGATAACTTTTCAATTTGTATCTCTCTGACTTCGTAAATCAGCAATTTTTATAAGTCTTTATAATCCTCTCTCCATTTTTGTAAATCAAAATTTTATCTCTCCTTTTTGCAATTTTTACGAATTTCACATTACATTTCTACTTGTCTTTCATATTTATATCTTTGTTGAATTATTTCATTTTGTGCAGTTTTGTTGTTTTTTTTTTTTGCATTTTTTACGAATTTTACGTTATATTTCGTTGTCTTTCATATTTACATTTCTGTTGAATTATTCCATTCGCTTCGCGTAAGTTCTGCTGTTGTAATTTGTTTAAATGCGCGCATAAAATTTTATTAAAATTTAATTCTGCTTTTCCGAATTAAATTACCAATTGCGCCACGCCGCAATGAAAATTTCAAAGTCACGTAAACAATTAGACAGGTACAGCCCGTAACCACCCTCGAGGATGCGCGTGTTTCGTAATCTGTGATGGACAATCATAACGTGGCAGAAGCCACGATCACCTCAGCGATATTCCGCACAATGTAGTCGCGAAATCTCGGATGTTAAAAGTCAGTGAACGTCTTAAGAGGACATTGTTGGCGGCCGGTCATTATTTCAGCTTCGAAATTTCGAGCGGAGTGACTGGCGATGACGCGGTTGCGGCCATCGCAGAGGAAGAAGGTGAAAGAGACAGCCTTCCTCGCTCGCGACAACGAAGGCGACGACGGGGAGATGTCACGCACCGCGTGTTAACTCACCACGAAGACCTAACAATGAAAGCGAAACCGTAGCTTCAATTATCATCCGCGACTCGTCCTGTTCAGACGACCAAAGCGACTATATATGTCAGAAAGCGAGCACCGCGTAGCCAGTCCAGTGGACACTGAATCGCCATATCTCATTCTGAAACTTAGACCCAGACTTCACATCTCAGAACCCTTCGTTTTGCCCTTCTCTCCGAAGGTATTTATTTTATTTCGTTCACTGTTACATTTGCATTCGCGCAACATACTTCATGTCTTTACTAAATAATTGTTGATGTGTCACAACAAAATTGTTTATCAACAATTTATTTATTTAGAATAAAAAATGTCGGTTTAAACGGACTGAAAAACTAATTTAATTTTTAACAACATTTAAAAGAAATATCTTAAGCTGGTTTTGGAATCTTTTTTAGAAATTAAAAATTTTTTAAAATTAGAATGATCATTAAAATACACAAATATCATTGATATGAAATTATTGATTACTTATTAATATAATATAACTTAACTTATTGCCATGTTTAACTTTCCTTTCAGATGACGTTTCACATCTCGCGAAGTTTAACTGTGGCAGTAAGCTGCTTTGCCATTCTGATTAATTGCAGCCCGAAATTCGATGACGGGGGGTAAGTCTTAAACAAAACGTTTATATCAAATATATTTCTTCACGCAGCGAATTAAATTTGTACAACAGATTTGTGCCGAGTTCCATCAGTTACATGGAAAAGCAGGCGAAAGCGCAGGATCAGGTAGCTATGCCGTCATCTCAAATTAAACAAAACGATGAAACATCGAAACGCGATTCTGAAGTGAATGATATTTCGGATCGCGGCCAAGAGGCGCGATTTGGTTTCACCAATATCGGAGGAACGGGAAGCGTGAGTATTGAATTCGGTTTGACTTCCTCCCTTTTCCGTGCTATAATATATAGATATTCACAGCACACAGAACACAGCGTCACTCTTTTTTTCCCATTTACTGTTTCAATAGTAATTTTCACCAGTTGTTTCAGCCGATATTGTTTGGCTACAATAATTTGGTTACAATAATTAGAATTAATTATTAATTAGACACTCGTTGCGTTTAATTGAGTTTTTACAATTAATTAAATTCAAATCAGGGCTACGGCGTGTCACCTTACGCGCCGGCGAAAATAGATCTTGGAGGACTTCTCTTAGGAGCCATCATAGGCGTGGGCTCGATCCTCATCATCCCAAAGTTGCTCTACATCCTGGGGGGCACTTACGGCGCGTATGCGAGAAGTAAGTCGTTTTATTTGTTATTTATTATTTTAATTAAATCCCGCGCTTTACTTTTTGCATCTTTGCCCCAACAAACTTTAAATTTTATAATTCTTCTTCTCACATCTTTTCCGCGAGATCTTGATTTCTAAATCATTAAATGATTAATCCATTAATTTCCACGTTAAAAATAAGGAATATTATCTGACATCATTTTCCAACTCTGACTTTTAATTTAAAATTTAATCACCAAGACGTTGCATAAAATTGGAAAAAAATTCAAAAGAGCAAAGTTCTCTTTTTCTTTCAATGTTCCTCAAGAAAAAAATTGACTCCAAATTCTACGCGAATATTCTATTCGAAAAGTAATACGTATACGATCGATTGAAATGGTGAAACTTTTCCTATCATCCTCTTTTTCATTCTTCTATCGCTCTCTTTTTGCACGTGACACATATACATAATCTTCTTGGTGTGATCTTCAATAATTTATAATCATTTCCTACAAATTTAAACAAAAATAATTAAGGTTTTTATTTCTTTTTTATTAAGATGTGTTATATATAAAACGTTCCGTCGTCCTCTTTTTCATTTTTATATGACACATATAATCATCTTCTTGATATATAATCTTCAATAATTTGTAATTATTTCCTACAGATTTAAACAAAAATAATCTAAACCAGTATTTCTATTTCTTCTTTATTAAAATGTGTTATATAAAAACATATATATATATAGGTGAGGACAACGGCTTTACTCAGACTCTGACGAGGATCGACGACATCCTGGCCCGTCACGGGATCGACACGACCTCGTGCATGCAACGTGCGGTGTGCACGTATTCGCAGCAAGCGGCGAGCGCGATGGGCGACGAGAACGCGAACGAGAAGGACGAGAGGGCGACGTCCTTCGACAGGATGGTGAACGCGATCACTACCAACCAGGTGTTCCGCACCGCCATGCAGGGCACGGCGATCGAGGAGGCAGTGGAGGCCGGAAGAAGCGGCAGGAGCTGTTCGAGATCGTATCCGCATTGCGGCTTCTCGATGGAGACGATGCTGTCTCTGCTGGCCAACGTCATCGCGATGACAAACGCCCGCGCCGCGATGCCCACCGGCTCTTCGTCGTTATAGCTTATGTAATCTTTGCCCTTCGGAAAAGGCGGAGGGGACAACTATCAAATTAGCATATTAAATCAGGGGAAAAAAGATAAGATAAGCGCGCTTTTAGAAACGACAACTGTATCCATGCGGAAGTTACACGAAGAGACAGGAGAGACGGTTCCGTTAATACTTTAGACGCGTAACACCGGGACACGTAGAATTATTTATCACGAGCGACAGGAGTCTCGGGAGCTTTTGCAGTATTTTAGTTCGACGTTGTACAACGATAGCTTCTTCTTTATTTTTCGTAGAGAGTTACATCTGTATGTGTATATGTATGATTGGTACGCGCGCGCGCGCGTGTGTGTGTGTCTATGTGTGTGTGACTACAAAAGTGAAACCCCCTTGACGAAACCCCCCCATGCACCCTTACGTGCGCTCAGCGTGACACATTCATCTTCTTTCTCTCCTTGGCTACACGTAGAAAATGTTTTATATATATATATATATATATATATATATATGTCTATATATGGCTTTCACATTGAGGAAAAAATAGAATCGACTAGAGTCGCGATACGGTCGCGGCGCATCGCGCTTAACACGTCTCAACAATCAGTACAGGCACTGCCCATGACGATGTATTTTATCTATTTACCTATATGTATATACGCAACACTCTCCCCGAACAATACAGCACGCACACACTGGCGCGGGGATGAATCGGAAAGTAAAGACACGACGGTTTTTCAATTTACTTCTTCCTTTCGGCTTGTCATGGTGCAAGGCAAACTTGAAAGGGTGATTCCGTTTCAAGCTATTTTCTTCCTATCTAAAAGTCAAAAAGTTAAATCGCGTAGTTAAAAACTCTGGACGCGTGGATTACTGTCTTATCTAGAAAGAAGTTAAGAAGCTCTCGCAAATTAGTGCGCAAAAAATTAAGACAATATCCTAAGTCTGTTTCTTTTTTTTTTAAACATGTCCTCTGAGAGACGTGCTCTTCGTAGAAGAATATAATTTCTATATGTAGATACGTCTTGTTAGTTATAAAATATAAGAGACATGTATCTTTACTTTTTCATCCACTTTCGCGTATTATTCTCGGAGCAAGATATTCGTGTGCGAGGTATCGATTCCTAGGAAAAAAAGGACTTGTTTCTTAAAATTACATTTCTACGCTCGCATTGTCGTCGCTAATGCATCAAATGAGGATTAAATTATTTTTATGTTTAATGGGAAGAAAAATAAAAATTTGAAATCTTTTATACAAAAGAAGGGAACAATGAGGAATGTATCTATCGAGCATGCAAAATGCATCTATCACGAAAAAACGATGCTGTCGATACATAATAATTATAAATTAATAGTATTAATTAATAATGTATCGTTAATAAGTGAGAATTCTAAATAATAGAGAACATTCGTGTGAATAAAAAAGCACCACTCGCACGAAGATATTCTTCGATCCTTCATCACTCATTTCCGTCATTTTACGTATCCTAGAATTGGTCCTTGCAAACCAGGATCGTTACGCGACGAAATTAACAATACGTATATGTTCTAAATATTCGTGCGCTCGACGAACTTTTCGGAATGTCATTTTGGAAACATTTTATCGAACAATAGACAATTCTTTATAAAATCTAACGTCAATTTCGATAATAATTAGGATAATTATTCTCTTCCGATATTTTTCGGCTTTCAAACTTCGGTATTTACATTCAATAGAGATTTAATTCTACCGAAAGCTAAGTGAAGAAAATATCCTAATATCGATGTTAGACTTTCTTCAGTTGCTTTAATGCTTATTAAACTGAGCAAGAATCTGCCTTTTAGTATCACGTTGAATTGCGCAGATTCGTAAATATTTCTTTCACGAATGACTTACTTTGATACCTTAATACTGAACTTATGTGTCGCAGCTTATTGCTAAATATTGTTATATTGTGTGTTATTGATAGATCTAGTCATTTCTTTTTGAATTTGTCCTCGGGACGTTCTCATATCTATATACTTCTGATGCTTTTTTAAAAGAATAATATCTCTGATTTACATATAACATGCGCATAGTTGTTACGTTCGATCGATCGGACAACTTTAATACGAAACAGATCACATCTCACAATACAGGCGAGGATAAGACTTCTTCATAAAAAAAAAAGAAAAATAATTTATATTTTAATCTTCTAACTCTATTCTGATTTTCTAACTCTGAAATAAAAATTGAAATAAAAAGTATCATTAAGATATAATAATTTTCAAGGCGGTTTTACGCGAGAATGTAAAGTTTATGATCTTTTTCATATAAAAGCTGTCGATTCCTCATCGATATCTATTTTTTTTATCGTAATAATTTCCCTGATGTATCTCTTTGGTTGTCTATTATCACAACTCTCAGTTTTCGATGATATTTCCGGTCTCGTCGAATCTCTCTTGGACACGCATATAAATATTGGAGTATTACTTCATGTATTTTCGCTTCGGCAAAAGTAGAATGACTCCTATGGCCACGCAGATATGCCACAGACTGTGAACAAGATAATAATTTCTGCGCGTTTGCAGGAACGCGTAACAAACGAGACCCAGAGAGACGAGAAGAACTCCGGCCGGGAAAAAGATGGTCCTTAAAAAAAAAAGAAATACGTTCGACGCGTCGGTATCAACGTTCAGTTTTCCATAAAACAGCAAAAGTATAAAATAAAAAAAAATTTGAGTTGGAGAAATATCGCACAAGAAAATAAAATTTAAAACTCGTTATATAAAATATTCTATTTTTTACTCAATCACTTTTATCATAAGTAGTATTTAGTAATTTATAATTTTTTTATATCTTCTGTTATAATTTAATTTTTTTCAATCTATCATTTTATTACATATTCCTAAATTTTATTTTAATAATAAAAATTAATTTATGGACTTACAATCCATAAGTCAAAAGACATCTTCGATAAAAATTAATTTCATCTTCTGTCATTTTATTACACATTCTTAAATTTGATTTCAATGATAAAATTTTTTTCAATAATAAAAATTAATTTCATTCCTAGATTCTATTTCAATAATAAAAATTTTTTCACTAATAAAAATTAATTATTTCATCCTAACAATTTTTTTTCTCTTACCTGTATGGACGTGAAGGATATCTGATGGTGCGCTTTCTTCTGCATCTGAGTCCCCAAGACAGCCCGATCAGGGCAGACCCGGTGACGGCCGGCAGCAAGAACACCCAGAGCGCCGTGCGGTCCATCTCAGCGCCCATCGCGAGCACGATCGCGCCGGTCACCTGGCAGAAAGCCGTCAAGCGCGGCCCAAACGACGCCATCGCCACCAGGGTCACCCAGATAGCGAGCAGTGCGTTGAAGAAATCACAGAACTGCAACACACTCAGCCGCATGATGCACACGCTGTAGACCTCCTCGCCGGCCTCGCAGGCGTGGTAAAACGTGGAGAAGAACATGACCGCAGCATAGGCGACCGCCTCGGTGAAGTACTCGCGTCGTATCGCCACGTAGACCGAGCCGAGGAAAGCGAAGTTGCTGAAGGTCAGAGCGAGCAGCTGCAGAAGTATGCCGCTGGTGTTGAGGACATACGTATTGTCCGCGCAGTCAAAGCCGCGATAGCCGCCGGTGCAGTGACACGCCGAGAAGACGAAGCCACCGCTCATGTAGTGCATGCACTTGCCGTGGCTGCCGCAACGACCCTCGACGCACGGCGACGATGAGACGATGCTCTCCACCCGGACGGTGGTGCAGCGCGAAAGACAGTCACACCTCTCGCACGCGACGTCACCCTGCAGGCAGGTGCGGCCGCAGGAGCAGGAGTTGTTGCCGGTAACGTTGACGCCGCTGTCGTCGCTCGTCGTCTTTTCCTCTCTTTCGGGGCAGAAGACGCGCAGGCTGACGTACCAGGTGCCTGCCTCCGGGAAAGGCACATGCACGAAGGCGGGCTCGGTTGCGTTCACGTACACGTCCGCCGTCGTTAAGCCGTGCGCACGGACGCAGCCACCGCCCGAGGTAATGTTCGAATAGTACCCTGAAAAATTTTGAAGGACCGAGAAAAATGAGATGACGACACGGCGAAGACTGGAGATTAATACGCATCTTTGTACGCATAAATTTTATATAAAGTATGCGAATCATCTTTTTTTCACTGTTATACATCAAATTGCGAAAAAGAGGATAATACTTCTTATAAAATACTGATACTATGCAAACGGTCGATCTAATTTTATCCTCAAGCTTTGTTCATTGAAGACATTTACAACCTCGTATCTATTTTGATCGCAAGAAAAATTAATCGATTGGAAGGTGGTTTCTAGGACGTGAACCAACCTAAAGAAACGCAGGCGACGAGGACGATGTTCTTCTTGTGCTTCTCCTCCACGTCGACCAGCTTGAAGCCCAGGGTGACCGTGCCGCCGACATCATACACCCGACCGATCTCGAAGCTAAGGACGGAAAGAGCGTCGGACGTCACGTTGAAGGGCTGCGGTTTCGTGTCGTTGCCACGCAGATGTTCGTAGTCGAAGAGGAAAAACTCGGGAAAGGATTTTCTCGACAGCACCACGGATGTTACCTGACCGACTCCGACGAGGCTCGACAGCTGCATTCTCACGTTCGACGCGTTTCCCGATAGTAGGCGAAGAGTCACGTAATGGAAACCGCCTGCATAGGGCTTGAAAGACAACGACGTCGCCGTGGAATTGAGCAAGCCGTCGACGAGATTGTCCTCCGTCGTGACATGGACGGCGATGTTGCAGTTCTCGCCGCAGGACGAGTTCAGAAACAGAATCAGTTCCGCGAGACCGACGTCAGGCACGAGATACTGCACCACCGCCGTGTCGGAAGTCTCGTTCAGCTGCACCTGGTGCTCGATCTCGGGATCCACCAACGACGTCATCGCCGGCATCTCCACGAACATTTCGACGTCCATCACGGTCTCGCAAGACGCGCTGAGACCTGTAAACGACAATTTCTCATTAATCTCAAAGAGTAGATCTGGCTTCTTCTTTACTTACAAATACTAAAAGTTCGTTGCCCGGGAGAATAAGAGATATTTTTTTTATCAAGGATCGTTATGTATCGAATAGTACTATTTACATTTTCTTTAACAAGTATTGAAAAAAATTTATTGAAAAAAAGAAAAGGTTTTTTTTTTTTCTAGAATGTTTCTTCTACCTTGCTGCTTGATCTTTCCTGAGTCAGGATCAGTCCAGGATCGAAAGGCAATCGCGTACCAATCTCCCGCCGACGGAGCCTCTATCTTGATCATATACGAATTGCCGTCACTTTTCATCTCCAGACTGTAATGCCGCCGACGTCTCTTCGCCTCCATCAGCTTCGCGGCCATCTTCGATCCATCGGGACAAACGAACGGCAGACTGGCGGATTTTAAATGCAATGAAACATTGAGCGGGGCGCATTTACCTATCCCGCCAGTCTTCTCTTCTTTCGCCATAAATCTGAAGTACGAGTAGTGCGTCTTATAGAGAAGATAGAAGGAAAAATTGGAAGAAAATGGATGTATTGACAATGCGTTAGAGATAGGAAAATCTCGAGGAAAATCCGGCAAATTTTTCTTTCTCGATACGTACGTGAAGGCGACCGCGACGGTGCGTTCGGGCACATTGAAGTGGATGATCGAGATGTGACGATAGGCGTAGTAATCCACCAGGATGTTGCTCGGTTGTTGGGCGATCTTCTCCAACTTGCCGCACAGTCCGTGCTGAGCCGCAAGTGTCCATGCCAGCAATATGGCTAAAGCGTTTTCTCGCATATTCCGACGTCTTGCTGCATAAGGAAGGTGTCCGTCCGGTGCGGAAAGTTGCTGCGAGAGAAGAAATACAATTCGTAACGAGGAAATGCAAAACACACCGCGCGATCGAAAGGCGAATCGGCAGTTCTTTCGCACGTAAAATGAATAACCAGGAAATATTCTCGTTTATATAAGAGAGCCAAGAATTCTTTTTTAATTATGAATTGTATTTGTCTCAAAGGCTTACGTGGCTGTACATACTTTTTGCATATTTATTTTTACGACAGAATAACATAAAAACGTTCGATAAAAACGGTAGCGTTAGGTGAATCACTTCACCGCGTTCAATATCTCCGTGTAAAATTTTTAAACAAGTGCTCCGCACAAGAAAAAGATATTTTATCAATTCTTATCAGCGTTCGAGTATCATCAGCGAAATCGATATCGCGACTATGGTACTGCGAATCATCGATAGCAGCGAAAATTAAAAGGTTCATAGTAACTATCTTCAATTATATATGGACTCTTTTTGCTCGATCTCTCTCTCTCTCTCTCTCTCTCTCTCTCTCTCTCTCTCTCTCTCTCTCTCTCTCTCTCTCTCTCTCTCTATTGTTATTCTCGTTACACGATCATTTCGCTTTATCGTCACATTGCGATGCCTCAGGAGACTCGCCATGACATAAGTGTTTCTCCCTAACTACCCAATAAACACCAAGTAGCGTTACCTCAATATTATAGTTTCCTACTCAACAATGCAAATGCTACGTGTCCAACACGTGTTACACTTCTATTGTTGTTCAATGGTCGTCAGACTGGGAAGTTACAGCATTAATATAATTTCAGCCGTTAGTTGATACTTATCAGAGATCTATTTCAAGATTCTGAAGTAGCTCTGATGTCCGATGACATTTTTATTTCCATCATTTCCACCATATCATTCTGATATCGAGTTTTCTATCAATATAACCACAGCCAGGAAGTATCTTCTCGCATTTTTGCCGGATAAAAGTATTTTCTCGCGCTTCGAGGAATAATCCAATAGTAGCTTCGTATAGGAAAAAACTCGAGACGTGTGTGATTTCCACGAGACTGTTCAATCACGGCTCGCGCGAGGCTTTTCTTCATGCTCGTGCCGAAGTAATCACGTCCGACAGTCTTCTCCGTGCCTAATGGATAAATTTTATGTAACTCATTTAACAGATTGAAGAAGCAGCAGATCCGTACGATATGCACGGTCAAGTAGGTCAGATTCCATCGTTAATTCACACTTCCTGCGGCCCGCAGCGCAAGAAGCGACCGGCTGCCCGCACGCTTATCATCGAAGAAACGCATGAATGACGTTAATGTTGGACGTCACGAACGATTTCTTTCAGCCTCGTTGTTCTCGAGTTTATGTCGACACATTAGCGACGAAATGAATCCCCTTCCACAACATGGAAAAATTTCCGCGATTTAATTATAGCGTTAGACGGTGGAAAATTAAAGTCGAGGGATTACGAAGACCTCAATTTAAAGTTATGAAAAATCGATAGATTTAATAAATTTCGAAAAAAAAGAGAGGGGAAACGAAAGCTGCTGTCGCCTGTGCGCGATCGGCGAATTATTTATCGTAAGACATTATTTAATTACACGTGCTAGCTACACGTATATGATGTGTAAAATAAAAAATTATTTTTCCTCTCGTAGAAAGGTTTATTTGTGAAAATGTTTATGTCAACTTGATTATAAAGATTTAACAAGAAACTTAATGGAAGAGCTATGTATCGATCAAATTTACATAAATGAAACATTCGAATCGAATTATAGCGCAACGCGAGAGAGCGCGTAATGTGTTTGCAGATAACAAAGCCAGACCTTCTCGTCGAAAATATCGCGTGACCCGTAATTGTTGTGCTCGATAAGAAAACGTATCGATAAACCATCCGACAAATACGGGGGGGGCTGCACTGACGTGTAGAGGGCCCGGTTAAAGGAACCGCGAAACAGCAGCCGTGTATATATCACGGATTAATTAGCCTGAGCTGTCCAAGGCACGATGCTATTGAATAAAACATTGACGATTGATTTCCGATATTGCAAAAATCGGGGATCGGATACCGATAAAATCCGCTATCTTGCTTGTTTTAGGATAATATGACTAACAACGGCCTACAATTATACGCCCACGCAAAGAGAGATGCCGTGAGAGCATCATGAATTCGGAAGATCGAAGGTACGTTTTTCAAACAAACGCAAATTGTTCAATTGCTACTTTCAATCAACCATTGTTTAAAGTTTAAAGGGAAATTAAATATAACATATATGAGATAGAGGAAGTTGTGAGATGAAAGTTGATTTTGAGAGGAAAGTTTTCATCCCTGAAATTTAATTCTTGATGCTTAAAGTTGATAGGTGATTTTAAAAACTTAAAACTTTTCCTCATATACATAAGATTTATATTTAAAAAAAAAAAAATATATATATATATAATTAAGATCATTTGAATTATTTATTAAAATTATTTTTTTTCTTCATGTATTTTGTCATATTTTAATTTTCAATCGTAAAGCGAAATTGAATCTCGAGCTTAAAATAACTTCAAATTACTATTTATTATTATTATTCAAGAAAGTCCAAATATAAATTTTTTTATTTTTTATTTTAATTATTGAAATTTAATTCCTAGTATTCAAAATCACAAAAACATTTCAAAAAATTTTCCTAACTTCTTTTTCAATCATACTGATCTTTACGATAAGAAGATAATCGATATTATTTATTTTGTCTCTATATGTATACGCTTTCTCATATTTTAATCTACAATCGTGAAACAAGATCGAATCTAATCTGAAGATTAGAATAACGCTGAAATCAGAGTGATTAAAATTTAGGCTTACCTTTCCACGAAGCGCAATTGAATTTCCCTAAAAAAAAAAAAAAAAAAAAAAAAAAAAATTTAAGAACGCGCGAGCTTACAATCGAGACACAAAACTTATCACAGACAAACCCCACGATTTTTCTTTTTTTTTTTTTTCTTATCCTAACAACAGCAATTGTGTACACAACGTCGAAGCTTTGCTCCACTCGTTCCTCGTGCACGAAGACACTCTCAGCGCATCGACGCGACGCAACGTCTCGCGCAGTCGTCGTCGTGACGCTCCGCCGCGAGATCCGCGAGGGGAAGGAAGAGCACCGAGCACGGGGTCCGACGGGTAAGATCCCGCCACCGAGGAGATACCACCGAGACACCAGCCGCGACGCGATCCCAGCAACAAGTGATTTCCGCAGTAATCGCGATCGCGGTCGTACTGTTTAAACGGAAGTAAAGCGGCTCGTATATCTCCCCGTATCTTTTCGGCGCGAGCCGAGCTGATAAATTCCGTCCAGTGATTTCGCCTATCCCTACCTATTTTCGCGAGCCCGCAATATGTCGGGCACGAGCGGCCGCCGGCGCACCGGTGATTGTGGCATCCGCTGGTCCACCGCGACGCTGGACACCGTTCACGTCCGTCACGACTCTCTCTCGCGGCGGACCACCGGCGCGGGGAAGCGCGCACTGACCGAGTATCCGAGAGCGCGTCTCACCCTGTCCCTCGCTGTCGTCGTCATCGGCGGCGGCGGCGGCGGTGGAGCGGCAGCGGAGGCGGTCCCGCGAGGGACGATGCGATACGCGTGCGTCCCCCGATGTGTCACTTCCTTATCGCTGGTAGCAAAAGCTCGCACACGCGCGGTAGCTTTCGAACGCGGAGCTTTTAAATACAGTTGAGTTTTCCGACGCGCGCGGCTGTCAGACTTGAAGCTTCGCAGAAAAAAATCTTCAGGTTTGAAGAAGCTCTGAGGGTGAAATCATCGAGTTTGAAATCGTTCATTGCGAAACTTTCTCGAGGCTTTCTTCTTGTTTTAACGTTTAATTTTCAAATTACACTCCAGCTTTTCTCTCGAGCTTTTCAAACATAATTTTCTCGATCTTGAATTTATCTCTCTGCGGTAAAAACGTATACTTTACTGAAACAAGAAACCCAATATTGCCTATCTATTAACAACCTACGCACTGTCGTCATCGATAAAAAAAGCACACGCATATATGCACACACATATTTCGTCTAGGACGCTATGATGTATATGGTCACTTCTTAGCGATCATATCAGTTTTTCTTGATCTACATATCTCCTCCAATTCACAATCGACATCGGATTAAATTTCGGTGAATTACAATGTTCGTTTTAAAACGAAGTTGTATAGAGATAACCCGAGATAACATGTGTTGCTTTCGTGGCTTTACGGCAAACTACATGGCCGAAATTGAGCATGATGGAAGTTTAACGTATATCTATGTGTGTGTTCTGTATACATAACCATATTAACGTTATGACGTATTACGATACGAATGATATACTGCACTTAGAATGATGTTATCGTTAGGGGACAAATTGAGCACAATACGAGTGTTACAAGACGATCTGACGGCAATACCAAAAAATATAATACATGCTGAAATATAATATTTTTTTTAGGAACGTTCGCAAACTCTTGGAAGAAATCGTAAAGGAAATCTAATTTTCAACAGAAAAATTGTGACATGGCTGGAATATGCAACTGCGTTTTTACTATTAAAACATTTTAATATTGCACGAACAGATTGTAAAAAGTATAAATTGTAAATATAAATCGCTATATAATTTGTAAAAAATATGTCATATAATGTTAAATATATAATATTTGTAAAAAATATAAATAATATAAATAAGAGAGCATTTTCCAGTATTTCAATTAAAGATTGAAGTTGGTATTTTTAGTAGCACATAAAATGTACTGCTAAAATATACTTGTTTTAATTACATTGCGAAAAAAGTGTACTGCATAAAATACTTTGAGTTGCATCGGTTAAATCAGACTTCAAAATTCCCAAGATTCCATCCACCGTAAAGAGTGCATCGAACTATCGGGATCCATGGCGGACGGACCGTCCATCCCGTAAGCCAATGGCGAAAAAAGATAAAAACTGCAATTTAATAAAAAAAAATTAATAAATATATCTTTGAATAATATTTATTTTTAATAGTTTTTTATGAAAAAATTCAGATCCAATTGAATAATTTTAATTTCCAAAAATACATATTACATAGAATTATTTTGTTGTAAGATTAGAATTTGAGTGACAGGCAATCTTTACCTGTACGTGATGCCAGAGATTACAGTTCCCAGAGTTACATGATAAATTGTATTTCCCACTTTGCCAGGAAACAGTAACAAGAGATTCTCGATAATGTGATTCAATGTAATTCCGGTTAGCATGGAACTGTATAGCAATGCCGGGAAATAATGATGGAAGTAAAGTACCCTAGTCATCGCCCAGAACGGCACGTAATGTAGAATCCATCCGAGAAAAAGCCACTTGCCGGCATGCGTTATCTTATTTCGCTGCTCGAACACAATGGCATCGTCGTCGCAGCCACGTTGTTCGCGCACGGAAGCGTACACATAAAGAATTATAAATATTATAAGGAAGACTATATTGCCCCACCAAATGATGGGATTACCGAGTAGATATATCCTTTGATTGTTTCCGGAGAAAAATTGTCCCTGCAGAGAAAGAAATTTCTTTCATGACTCATCCCATAAATCGACGGTATTATGTTAACAAGGGATTTTGTACAAATCGATAGTCTACCCTGTAATTTATTGGCCATTGCCACGGTCGCGAGGACACTTCTCCTTCCTTCACTTTTAAATCCGAGTTGCCTTGCAGCATCACAGCATGTGATTCTAGGAATCTGTCAAGGAATCCGGGCGCGTATACCCGGAAGCTGACATTTGGCACTAATAAAAAAGGAAAGTACATCGTTTTCAATTGCTGATAATAAATTCGAAAACTTATATCGCTCGCTTACATTTGGTGTATTGATTGTCTTCGATATTCCATAATGCGTTCTTATCTCTCATGTTGGGATTGCAAGAAACTTCTTGTTGACTGTATCCCCTGCGCAAATTGAAAATTGATCGTATAACAGAAAGTTAATTTCAAACTGAGAATGCAACGAAAGAATAAAAGTAAAATTCACGTGATTTCTATTGATACCATTTCGGCAGCGTTTTTCCACTACACGTTAATACGCAATGATGAAGGTAGTGTACGAATTTTAATTTACTCGTCACCGTCTCCACTACATCGCCGTCTCTTCCGTTCGTTATTAATATTTTCCAGACATCGTTAGCGTCGCCTGTACCATTCTGAAAAAGAAAGATATTTCATGAAGGAATGCGAGCAACGTCCAGAATCACTTTACCTCTCCGTTGGAATCACCTTACCTCTCCATATCCGGTAACTTGGTAATGTTTTTTCGATATCGGCGCGATCTCCTTATGCGAGTGTAAATTTCGTCTTGTGATAACATGCTCTAAACGTATAAGATCACCGTGTTTAACCAATTCCGGCTCCGATGGTATCACATCCGTATCGAATTTCTTCACAAGCCACAGATTATTATCGTCCTTGTGGGAATAAGTCGTGATCTGTAATCAGACATATTAATTAGCGACACCAAAAAGTTTTGTTTCACTTATGTTAATTTTTAAAACCAACGTAGATTAACTTTGATCTCAATTTAGTTTTTCCTTTTTACCTCTTTCTAGTTCTAGAGAAAGATAATGAGTAAATTAAACTAAAATTGAAGTTAATTTGCATTGACATAAATGGATATTACATATTATTAATGCACATCCACTTATTCTATTGTTATTTTTTGGTTTCTTTTTGATTAAAATAAGATATTGTTTATTTTAGTAATAGTTTAATAATAATTAACATAAATTTATCAAGCATTTATTTTACATTTATTTTATATTTTTATATATATTTTGTATTCTTTATGTTTATGCTTTATAATTAAAATATCTATATGTATAACAACCTGTTGCTGTCTAGCGCCGACTCCCTCGGGATACAAATGCCAGTGGGAATGTAAGTAACCGCCACCTGTGCGATGATTTTTTAACGTAATGGTGGCACCGTATGCTAATTGCCGTGGCATCGTCGCGTTATATAACGAATTCCCGCGTAATAGCGATTGAAATTCGGAACTGTAGAAGCCATCGCCACTTCCGCTAAATAAAACACCGTCCATTTGTAAATCAATCGTTAACACTTCAACCATGTATTTGTAATTTATATGTGTTATACAGGGTGTTCTAAGAAATAGGGAAAAATTGATGCCGAGTTTATGAAAATATTCGACATTAATAAAAATGCAACCGCAAGACAGAGAACACCCTATATATTGACGCAATTAATAATAATTCTTACCTTTTATTCAAAACGGAAAGATGAATATAAAAAAATAGCATGTAAAGTAAAATCGGTAATAGGATGAGACAAAAGCATCTTGCTAACAAATGTTTCCCCACATAAGACTGCAAAAAGCAAAATCGAAATTGTTCTTTGGAAACTTAATCTACTCTATTTCTTACTATTAAATTAATAGCATCACACATCAGCAAAATCATATTTTAATTAGCTCATCAAGTGTCAACATTAATGCCAGTTAACAAGAATACAAAGCGATACATTACTGACGATGTTAAAAGCCTTACATCGAATTTTTATTGTAATATACTTACAATAGGCTTGGACAGATCGCCCAGTTCTCGCCAAAGTTCGTACGCAGTGTAAAGCCCTACGAGCAGGACGACAAAGAGTCCGACAAATTTCACGCCGATCGTGCACGCAAGCGAAGCTCCAGTGAACGACAACCACAACCACCAGGATCTCGTGAACGGCTGAGTCTGGAGTGACGCTACACGTACCATGCCCCACGTTGCACACATCATAAAACACAACAATATGGGATCCAGGAGGATATATTGATTTAACGTTAACAGCCCTACATCTGCGACAGAAGAACAAATTATTACATTAATCCTCGAGACTTAATATTATTTATATCTTAAGAATAATTTTTACCACACAAGATGAGTGAGGCAGCAAGCGCGGAAGCACGAATTGATTTGGTAAGATCCCATACAGTAAGGTACGATAAAGGAACAGTGGTTGCACCCAGAAATGTACAAAACTAAAATAAGAAATGTTTTTTATAAAATTTTTAATTCCGCTTTAATATTTTTTTAATTAATTCTATGAATTGTTTGATAGATTGTTTGTTTTATTTTAATTAAAAAAGTGCTCAGTTAACTTACAATTCTCATGCCAATGTAATTAACATTTTCGAATTTATCTCCTGGTTTCTCAAAGGCAAATGTTCCATCATAGCCAGTCATATATCCGGACAGAGCAATGAGCATCTAAAGTAGAAAGATAAAATATTTTTCAATGTCATAACATTTGTTTTTTCTGTACACAAAAATTTAGTAAAAAATTATTTACAAGAAATCTACCTTTCCCAATGGTGGGTGCACATCAAAGAAAAATGTTCTGTTTATGTACCAACTACCCATTTTACCAAAGTGTGTTTCGTCCCAACTAAAACCCAAAATTTTTTCTCTTGAACTAATAGAGTATAAATAAGACTGATATAAATTTTTCATCTCTCTTACCATACATGTTGAGGTTCTGTGACTTTGTAAAATCTGGTAATTAAGGTAAGCACAATTATACCTCCGAACATAAGCCACCAATCCCTGTACCATAAAAACAGATTGCAATTACATTGTAATTAATTATCTATTTCTCATTAATTTATTATATCAAAGAACAATATTTTAATATTTTTTAATTATTGTTAATAAAGAATATTTTTTAAGAAAGGGCTAAGATATAAGATACAACTTTGAACGTTGTTTGAAATAAAATTGTCTTACCGAAAGGAAAATATTTGATATCTCTCTTAGTTTAATAATTTTCATTCATTCTAATAAGAAACAAATAATTTGTTGAGAAGCAACAAAATCGTGACGTGATTTTAAATATTTTAAATTAAAACATAATATAAAATCAATTTAATTACAATAATTCTGATTAAATTATAATTTTTCGTACATTGTGTTCTTTTCCTTTTCCTTCGCTTCCAGAGTTGCATTTTTTGATTTGCAAGTAGTCTCTCGAGTACCGCTAATGCTTTTCATGCTTTGCTCCGTTATTCACTCCGTAAATCGTCAGGAGATATATCGTTTCATTTGTATTAAAACAATCGTAAATAATTAATAACGGACGGCCAAGTGTACGATAGACTAACTTATATTAAAATGACAAACTTGTACATGTCTTGTATGTGTACAAGTACCAAATATCCAATATGCTTTGCTATACAACACGTCAAACAGCTTCTGTCTTCCTTCTCTTTTTTTTTTTCTTTCTTTTGGTAAGTAGGTTAGTTTCCAGGCTGTCCACCACTGATCGCCGATCGATGACGAAGATTCACAAGAGTCAACAAGTGTCTATAAAAAAAAGTGGAATTATCGGAGAAAAAATTCTTATACAGATCTTCGTTTAATTAAATACAAGATCGTTGAATTCAGTGTGTACATAATATACAATCATTTGACAAGTTTTAATATATAAAGTAATAGATTTTTGAAGTCTGTTTAGGGAATTGTTAGGTCTGATGACACATATGGTTTGTTTTTTGTAGCTAAACTAATGTATTCGCTGTATTTAAAGTGAAATAGACATATATTTGAAGTTTGATAAAAGCGAGATAGAAAGTTAGTTTAGTGCAGCACATTGCAAAAACAGAAAACAAACCTATGATGAGGGAGAGTTGGCGTCGATAAGTTAGAAGATGATAATTTAATGATAATTTAAAACTGTATATATACCATACTCTCCGCTTTAATTAATTAAAAACACAAATTGTTTTCCTTTTAATTTAAAATAGATGATAGCTTGTGATTTAAGAAATTATACTTTTTTCATTCCTTTTATTTTTTGGATTGAAATTCAAATATCAAAAAATTAATTCGAAATTAAAAGAACAGGAGCGACGATTTTCCTTCTCCGAATATTTTCTACGCGTGAAAATGCACAAATTATAGAATTTACAAAATTACAGAAAAATCAGAGAGGCAGAGCATTAGATTTATCTAATAAACTAATAAATTAATTACATTGTAGGCTAATTGTTTAAAATTTTAACAGTCATAACGTTGATCACGCGACTCCCGTAAGATCGTCGGTATTTAAGTGTCTCGTCGGTGATGCACGACATGTCACGTGCGTCACGTCACGTGCGCGAGAATGCGGACCACGGATCCACAAATAGAATGGAGGTTACGGGAGGAAATGGGACATCTACAATGTCGAAAGAAAAGGGTCGTTTCCCCTTTTTTTCCTCGTCAGAGCGAACATTTATAGACTCGGTCACGGGCGAGTTGTCATTGTGTCTCTCGTCCACGCTGTCACGTGGACGGAATTTTTCCATCGAGAATTCCTAAATCTGACACTACCTTATTGGATTACCTTTTTATCTCGAACGTTGTAAAATTTATATTTTTCGTATTGATGGAATCTTTGATGACCTATTGACGACTACGGAATATTAATTAAAACATGTCTTTTTTTTAATAGTATAAGCTAACCTGTTTAAAAAAATCCTTTCCTAGTTTAAAAAAAAAAACTAAAAGCATTCTTGCAGCTGTTATTCACATTATTTATACTGTCATAGAGTAAATTAAGCACTGTATATTGTAGATAAAAATTTGATACAAGATAAAAAAAGCAATCCACCAAAAGAACTCACGAAAAGAAACTGGATGATGTAGGAATTTTTTTAACGTCCACATTTAATTCTTTAATTAATATGCTGTTCCTAAACCCTAAGATGGCCTGGACAGCTACGGAAACGGTGATGCTCGCCAAGAAACGCGAAACGCAGGGATCCCGAGAAATCCGAGAAGACGAAAACAAAAACCTAAACACGCAGATGAGAGAGGCGCGGTTGCGCGCCTCGTTATGGACGTCGTAATCGCAGTCAGTCGCCGCGTTATGCGGCATAACGCGGTGGGGATAAAACCCGAAATATCATCCCGAGGCGGAAAATGATGAGGCTCTGCGCCGGTTATCGTCATCGTCACCAAAGGGTACAACTGTGCTGTGTCGTGCGCCAAACGCGCGGAAACGAATTCTCAACCTCTACCTCCCGTTGAGAAGTACGGTAAGGACACCCTCTTCACCGTCCTGCCTCTCCCTCTCCCTAGTGATCGGTTCACGTTCTGCTCCGGCTCCGTTTCGCAATCACTTGTCAGTAGCACCTGAAGATGCAACACGACAGTTTGACAGGCTCCGCGATATTCTGCTGCAATTCCATGTATACGTGTATTCATGACTGTACACACATTCATGTTTAAGATATATAAATAGATATATATGTAAGGCAAGAGAAAACGCACTTATGTCAGACTTGAATATAAACCTTGATTAAAAAAGATAAGACGGAAGATAATAAGATATGCGTTGATTAAGGTTTGTAGATCCACGGATGTTCGCACTTCATTGTACCACAAGCTTCTGTGTTTTTGCATGTAGTATATATTTTTAGGTATGACAGATGGATACGAGTATGTTAAACGAAATTCGATTAAGTAGGATGAAGCTATAGATATCTTGGTTTATGGGTTTTCTATTGTAACAAGTATATAATCAAAAGAAGAGATTTTTATTTTTTACTCAAAAGACCAATTTTCCAATCAAAATTTTTAAAGTAACTTTAATAGTTTCTTTAATCTTTTTAATCTTTCTTTTAATTTGAAGATTAGAATAAACATCAAGATTGAAATTAATGGATATTGGTAGAAATGAATATAAAAAGTGTAAAATATAAAAGTACAATAGAGAATTATATGATAATAAAATAAAATATTTATATATTAATGAGGCTTATAAAAAGATTTAGATTAATTGTGTTTATACAAGAAAATATATATTATTAATAGGAAATTCAATAGAAAGACTATATATAATCTTGATAATTTACATATATGAATATTTTAAAGACTTCTTCAGAAGATTTCTTTAATTGCAGGCAAGATATGACGGATGATGCTAAGTACGTAGTGATACCTCTTCACCATCGGCCTGATTTGATCAAAGACTGTTGTAAGTTACTTAATTCTGAATGGCCTCGAAGCGAAACTGCACGGTGTGTTATTTTTCTCCTTGGTCTCAAAAAATGATCTGAAAAGGTAACAAAGATGTACATTAACTAACAGTTTTTATGTCATTATATTGTAGAATGAAATCTCTAAACGTATCCTGCGACAGTTTTCCCACATGTTTAGTTTTGATTAATGACAAGGACAGGGTTCTTGGACATTGTAAAATATCTCTGGTGGCTAAGTCAAAAGTTAGTTGCTTCATTGAGTCTGGTAAGTAGAAACAAAATGAGTATCTCTGCTTTAGTATACGTGTATACGATAATAGGATAAACAAATGGCTTAATCGATTTAAAGCACATGGAAATAAGTTAAATATGTTATGATAAACGTATATGTAACCAAAGATGTTATATATCTGCAATGTTTTAGTTGTAATCGACTATCGATATAGATCTCAAGGATTAGGATCTAGATTGTTACGCGGCGTGGAGGAATACGTCGCGAGAAGGGGCCTGAAGAACATCTATTTAAAAACAGATGGTCAGGAGGTGTTTTACTACAAGAACGGATATAAGGTGTGCGATCCGTTCAAAGCATATGGCATTAATGACATCATAATCGCCAGTCCACCACTCGGCAGAACCAAATTCAAGGAACGAAATAGCGATCAATCCGCAGGACAACCGCTACCGCCGCCGCCACCTCCGATGCCGTCATTTCAATTGTCAAAGTTTTTCGACATGAGAATGTTATCCCAAAAGACGCACATGGTAAAGAAATTGTGATACTAGTATTACATTTAAATTTCATTTTTTATGCATTTTTTGCATGAATCGAGGCCAACGAACGTTCACGTCGATTAAAATTAGACTTAAAAGAAAAGAAATGAATAGTACTACTAAGTAAAATTAAACGAGAGCAGACTAGAATAATATTTAGCATATCGCGCTTTAAAAAGGATTTAAGCCCTCTTGTTTAGGAAATCATATTCATTAGTACATATCGATTATGTAAATAATTTTTAGGAACATGAAATCATTCACGAATGAATGTGCATTTGATTTTTCTGTCGCATGATGTGATTGAAATGCTAAATACTTCAAATTCTGTGCTTACTATAAGTTAAAAAATAGAATTATTTTTTTTAACTTTATAATATAGCTATTTTTATAATTTTAATTTATGAAGAATTAATAGGCAGGTTTATCATCAGCTTGTTAGTACAATTTTTCTCGTCAAACTATATTTATTTATTTCTTTATCTGTTTATCTGAAATATTCTTTATCTGTTTGTTGTCTTCCAGCAACAAAACCTAATGCGCTTAATATACTCATTTTCCATCCAGCTCGTACAATTCGAGTCAATTACATAAATGTTAATCTTATTGAACGTGATAACAATTTACATAAATATACATATCTATTTTTTCATTAGAAAAAAATGCACGCATCTTATTTACATATCCCTACATATTCCTCCTCATGATGTGGTCGCAATGCCGCAAACTTTTTGATAATAATCGGGATTATCGAGACATTCGACAAGGAACGCTCCCAAATCGTGTTTGGAGATTGCCCGTCCAGGTGAAGAATCGAACGTAATAGTGTACTTGGACTTTGGTGTGTCTGGAAAGCATAAAACTCATGAAAATTCTCGAGAATGCATCGTTATTTGACATCATCTATGCATACCTGCAATGTGTGGAGGCAATATTGCTACCCACTTTAAACCACTCATTTTGATCATATCAAACATGCGCTGATGATCTGCGTTCAAGTCCTTGAATATAGTAGGCACTGCTTCAGGTTTGTAGAATAAAAACGCTGAAAATTTAGGTAGTAATAGATATCAGTGGAGAAACATAAAATTAACTAGAAATTCCAAATATATCAGATATTTTTCTCTTCAACTAATCTTGTGCAAAATTATACATAGAACATTTCTAGTATAATTAATAGTTTTAGAATATATATTCAGAATCTTTGTTTTTATAATATATTATAGTTACCAGATAGACATACAGAGATCCGCTCAACATTATGTGCTTTCATGGCGTCTATTATATTTTTCAAACCTTGAGATAGCACCGTAGTTGGGTCTTAAAATAGTATAAAATAAATAAATGCAGCAGATAATTATAAAACAACAAGAAGTATACATGTATATAAATTAAAAAAGATATATCAATATATGCTACTTACTCAAGTCATTTCTAGTTCCAAGTGCTACCACGACAGCATCTCTATCAGCTACTGCATCTGCAACCTGTTTTGCATTGATAACATCTCCAACGACTGATTCAACATTATTTTTAATATCATCAGGAATTTTGGCCTTATCTCTCACGAAAGCTCTTACATCCAGACCTAAATAACAGATAAAAACAATCAAAATACTGATCATGACACATTGCAGATAAAAAATTAATGTTATGCAAAATTACAAAAACCGTATATACAATTCATATATTACATATATGACGTATATTCATATATTACAAAATATTTATTTTGAATACGAAAAGGAATATTAATTGTCATTTTATTCTGTTTAGTCATGATTTTAATCAATTGTATTTTATTGTATCATTCTAAACATTCCAATTTTATTTCTTAAAGAAACTGATTAGCTATTTAATAATTATAAAATTTTACACTGGTCACGAATATATATATATTTTTATATTTTTGCAACAAATGTAAACATATTCCACAATTAAGGACGTTTAGAATTTGCTATTAAACAAAATTATTTATCTCATAAAACATCATTGATAGATTCATAGATCATTATCTAATTTCAAAATAAATATGCATAATTTGCTATCTTACAAATTCCAAATTATTAATTGAATCAATTACATTGATCTTTCTAAATCTTCATTATCAAATTACAAAACGAAAAACTGAAACAAAATTCGTTTTTTTGTAGCTGAACTTTTTGTTTCTTGTCTCCTTTTCTCCTTTTCTCTCTAACGTTCAATCATATATTTGTTTCATTCTAAGCAGACGACATAACGTAGTACAAAGAATGGAACTTACGCGAACAACTTGCGGCGTTATTAGAATCAAACTTAAAAAAAAAATGCGTAATAGGCAAGCATGAATGAAGAAGCGTGATCGGGAATTTACCATTTTCCACAGCAGCTCTCAAGGAGCAGAGACCCGTGTTCCCCGTTGCTCCGAATATCACAACTCGCTTTCCCATCTCGTGCCAATCTACGATGTGCGTTATCGCGTTGCCGCGCGATTATATCTGTTTTGCCCAGGCGAGTAATGACGAATCATTTTCCTTTTTTTTCGCGAGCGCCGGGGAGAGTAGATGACGTCACGAGCGGACAAGCGAGCGAGCGCGCTAATTGCATTGATAACGATATGATAGCACACAAATTGTTTTTTTCGTAGTATCGTTCGTTTATTTACGATACTGATTTATCGGATAATAAATTCACATTTGCCCAATTACGTGCCATGTTTTTTTCAGACGCACCGTTCAGACACTGCTGAAATATTAAAAATATATATTACTTTGTATTTTTTATTATTAATTAATTTATTTTATTTTATTATTAATTTACTCATTAATGAAATATTTTTTAAATATATATGATAATTTTATGTCAAAATAATTTTCTTTTATTCTTCTTTCATTTAAATTATACTTTTTGTATTTAAAACGAGATAGATGAAAAATGCAACAAATTTAATTACTAAGAACAAATTTTATGTTCTTAATTATAAAATTTTATTAGTTTGCATTAGCTTATGTTAGTTAATATAAAATTTATTTTTTGTGACTCTCGCTTTAATGCTCATTATATATATATATATATATATATATATATATAAAATTAGACATTGTTTTAAATATAAAAAAAAACACCAGTTGCATAATCATGATAATCATGAAATGATTTCTAAAGTCTATTCAGATAATTTGCATAAATGCATAATGGCATAATGGCATAATAGTTATATACAAAAAATTAACCAATCACATAAAGTATGCTACTGTTTCTTTTTTCATAACATAAACTCTGATTAATTTTTTGTACATTATACGCCTAAGCAAATTTGTTTGCATATAACATTTGTTTGCATTTGATTTTTTTTCAAATAGAAATAATAAATAACAAATAACACAATTCAATAAGAACAACGAATTAAAACATCCATTTCTCCTTTAGAACGCAGCTTTAAATCTTGTGTCCACGATAGAAAATCGATTCGAGATTTCAAACGAGAAAGAATTGACCAATTGTAGTGGCTATTTCAGCCGATCAATATGATTGGTGAATTTTTGTACGATCGAAATATCGGATTGATTTCTAGTATCACGAACCAGGCTTAGGATGGCGTTTTTAAACACAACCGCAAAGAAGAATCCCCAATGAAGCAGATTTTCTATTCGAGTATAGAAATGTATCTCAAAGTTTCTCGGAAGGAAGCCCTTCCATTGGGCGAGCCGATCATTCGATGGATTGGGGAAGGAGGGGAAGAGGCTCGAATCACCGATCTCGCCGCGACTTCATCCGTCTATTCACGATCCGCGCCGGCGCTCGTGTAATCGCGCGCGCGCACACGCCGCACAAGCCGCCATTTTGTCACGTTTATTTCTACGCGCATCCCCCACCAGGATTGAAAACAACCGAAGGTCGACGCTGCTGGCCGCGATCGCGGGGACCTTCGCACACATTTTGGTTAGGTTATTGGCTGCGTCGTCACGTCCGGGGACCCCGAAACAGTAAGTAGCATCGTGCGTGCGGCCGTCGCGTTTTGTTCGCACGTTCGCATCCACGCGCCGGTTCACGCTCGGCATGCCGTCCGCGCGGCGACGCCGCGCCTCCGCTCGGGATCCGCGCGCGCGTATGTATGTGTGATGTGTGTGTGTGTGTGTATATATATATATATATATATATGTGTGTGCTTCATCTAAGGAGGGAGAAAAGAGAGAGAGTGAAATAGATAGATTAACGCGTGAGAAAGAAAGCTCCATCCGTCCTGAAGGCGAAAGGTGGCTTCCTTCGGGACGGGTCATCTCGCGATCGGGTGGCTTTGTCATCCGGGTACCGTCGTCGTCATTGCCGCCGCCACTAGTCATCGTCGTCGCCGTCGCTGCTACCGTCGCCGCTATCGTCGCTGTTGCCGCGCCATTCGGCACTCCGGCGTCGCGACGCCACCATCGTACTCTATCGACGCCACGTCCCCGAGGACGCGATACGTCTCACTTTCTCTATAACCTCCAACGTTATAACCTATATAATTATAACCTCAGGCTCACCCGCGTCGGAGACGCAGCGCGGCCGAATTCGGGCCGATCGCGCCGCTGCGGTCGACGCGATTATCGTTTGTCCCGCAACGACGATGACGACGGACGGCGCAGGAGGGAGAGAGATTGGCCGCCTATAATGATAATTATTCGTCGTGGTGTTCAGCTCGTTCGGCGTACCGCTCGTGAGTCGGTTCGAGATGAATCGCCGTGTTCTCGCGCCTTGAGGAACGAACGTGACCGCGAAACGACGCATGCGACTTTTCGACGACGGCCCGCCGCGTGATGTAATCTCGGATCCGCGAAGGATCATTCGCGTGCGCGTGTGATAAACTCGATCCTGAGACCGATCATCGGGGACATTCCCGTTTTAGCAATGTCGGACATTCGCGCGATAAGAACATCTGATTAGCTCGCAAACATCGAACGATAGACAAATTGTCGTGGATGTCTCATTAACGTGTGAATTCACGAGATTTCACAACTCAGCTACGCGAGCTTGTCTATTAATCTCGTATACTGCAGTGATTTCAGTGATCAAGTAGTTTAAAAGCTGTACAAGATGGACGTCACTGGGGATCTAAACTTACAATGGGTGGGAGATGTGGAGCTTCACGAGGAAGTGATATGCGGCCTAGAAGCTCAGCTGGTCGCATCGGAGGAGGAGGTGATTGGCGCCTGCGAGGAGGTCGCAGTGGAAGAAACTGTCGAATCCATCCCTGATGTGGTACCTACTACCGAGTCAGAGATACTGATGGTGCCACAATCAAATGATATGGAATCGATTTATATTGTGCCTCAAGATCAGGGGCACGATTATTTAAATATACAGGTCACTGAAGAAGTGATAGCTGATAATTGGGACAGACCTGGTACAGATGATGGGTTAGTCATCAATAAATATAGTAAATTTTTCTAACAATTTTGGATTTATTTTAACTTTTTATTATTTCAATTTGTGAAATGTTTTTGTATGTTCTTATCTCTGCCAGAATTAAAAAAAAAAAATTATTTTTGATTCTTTCAAAGCTTGTATATTACGTAACAATTTCTGTTAAAGGGTCGAGATTCCAGAAACAAAAGTGACACATGATAATCTGTTAGAATATGATGACATGGAGATACCATTGCCGATCGATCAAGATTCGTATCAGAACGCCCGACCATATCCGTGCGATTTCTGCAGTCGTAGGTTCCGGAAGAAGGCAAATCTGATGAACCACATTGTGGCGCATCAGACAGACCGACCATATGGCTGCAATCTATGTGGGGTTCGTTATATGCGTAAGTGTGATCTGAACAATCACTTAAAGGTCCACGCATATGCACCACCATCGCAGGATGGTCTTGAAGATGATCTGAACGACGAGGATTCGCTAATGGCTGAAGAAGAGGATGTATCTACAACTGGCAACAAGGGTAGACGTAAGAAGGTGCAATCGAGTGCGCCGCGCAAGCGGAAGAGCAATGCTGCTGCCAATGTATCAAAACGCAACACCGAGGATATCAAGATCGAGATGGGCAAGTATGTGTACAAACCATACGATGACTACAAGGATACGCTATTACTGTACGAAGACGAGCTGACGAACAATTATTCTGCACATAGTGGCAATTATGCGTCTAGCTCGAGGTGGCAAATGGAGGAGATATCTGTCACTGGCAGGCAACAGACGCAACAGTGGCCCATTACTGATCCGACAAAGCCTTATGTTTGTCAAACATGTGGCATTGGATTTGCTAGAGAGAAGGCACTGGCTTCGCATGCACGCATTCACGGTGGTGATAGTCCGTTCGAATGTACTTCGTGCAGTGAAATGTTCTGGGACGTCAACAGTCTGCGGGAACATGTACGCGTCAAACACGGCGGCACCATACCCCAGCAGACATCTGACGCCGAGGAATATGACAATGACGCCACTTACACAGGCGACAGCGAGAGAGTCGGCGAGTTCTATTGCAATACTTGTGCGGTACCATTTCATCGTTTGGATCTACTTAAACGCCATCAAAAGTAAGATAGTTTTAAAAAGGAAATTTGCACAAAATATTTTAGAACTATCATTTGTTTTGGTGAATGCAAAACATTCGATTACAGAATTTAAAAAGATTTTTTTTATAATATTGATAATTTTTGAAATATCAATAATTGGAGATTTCTAATGTTATTTTGTAATAATTTGAATCTGATTCTCTTTTAAAATTAAAAAATATCCAAATGACATGCAAATATAGCATATAGATATACATATAGATATTAAAATATTTTAATTACACATATAAAATTATAAATATACATAGAAACAAGCTTTTGAAAAATATTTTTTAATACACTATATGCATGTATGTATAATAAATATTGCATTGATAATAGTCTTTACTACTAATAGTTAAAGAAAATATAATTAATCGTGTATAGTTCACTATAGCTAAAATGTTAATGACATAATTATTAATTGTATATATAATTTTAATTTTTTTAATATATAATTTATATTAATTTTTTTTATTTATTAATAATAAGTATTACAAGTTTCAATATTGAAAATTTGTCTATATAAAATTTAATATCTTATATAGAATTCACATAAAACCGGAGATGGATACAATGGAAAGTTCCAGTCAACATCACATGTGCAATGTTTGTGGAGAAGAATTCGAGGAAGCTCTAGCATTGTTGGCACACGCGGAACTTCATGCTTCAAGGTATTATTGTACTCATAACTTTCATTCATTTCAGCAGCTTAATTTCAATTTCCGTGGCGATTGATATATCAGCGGAATCAATAATTCATTTTCACTATTAGCCATGTTTTGTCAACATGATTGAGTTGTGTTATCTTATTGACAAGAAACATATTACAATATCGAACGCGTGAAGCGTATAATATTGAATGCACAGAGCGACTTTGTGCATATCGAATGAAATCTACAATACATTTTTTTCGATAATTTTATTTATTTATTTTATAAATCAAGATCTCCTAGTCGTTGTTGTCTACTATGTGGGGCGAGATGTCGCGACGAAGCAGAAGTTGCAGATCACCTACGACAAAATCATCAAGACGCACCGCCGAACACGTGTACAATGTGCGGAAAAACCTGCAAGGACAAACGCAGTTTAGTGAAGCACTTGTGGATACACAATGTTGACAAGACTTTTGTTTGTACAAAGTGTGGAAAACGTTTCCATAGTAAAGCTAGATTACGAAGGTATGAATTAAATAGTACAACAAAATTCGATTTCTTTTACACATATTGTATGCGGTATAATAATATGATCAAAACATATTAGAATATTTATTTGAGTTTTTTTTTACTTTTTTTATTGAAATGTACTATGTGTAACTTTTTGTAATTTTTCCATTTAATTGGGAATATATCGCTATATTACAGACATATGGTATCACATCGCAACAAGATGGTAGCTTGCGATGAATGCGGCGAGGAATTTCCCGATGGACGAGCTCTGGTGAGCCATCGTCATTCCCATAACAGGGAGTTAGGCGGTCGATCTTTCCCGTGTCGCGAATGTGGGAAAACTTTCGGTAGTCGTAGTTCTCAGCAAATTCATATACGTATTCATACCGGCGAAAGACCCTATGGTTGTCGATTTTGTTGGAAAGCTTTCGCAGATGGTGGTACTCTGAGAAAACACGAGCGCATTCATACCGGCGAGAAACCATATGGATGCGCGATCTGTCCTCGGGCGTTCAATCAAAGAGTAAGTAGATTATCGGGATGAAAGTCCAAACAGAAAACGCACCTTTTTTTTTATAAAAAAAAAAAATAAAGTAGGAAAGTTCTATAAATATCTTGTTTTATCTTTTAATATAATATTAATGATTTAAATAATTATTAATGGTTTATATAATTATTATCTCAAAATAACTCGTTTTCTTCCAAGTAGAATAATTAAATTTTTTTTTCTCGCAGGTCGTACTCCGAGAACATGTGCGCGCCCATCATTCTGGTCCAGATCCGAAATGTGTGGGTAGCGCAACGCCATACTTGTGTAAGGTGTGTGGCATGTCATGTGGCACATCTGAAGAAATAGTGGCACATATAGTGCAACACTGCGATGACAATACTGCATTAAAACGTCAACCACAGTCTGGACCGCGCAAATACAAGAGAAGACGCAAGACGAAGCCTCTTGAGACGAATACAGTGGTACGCAGAAATGAGTTTGGGTTTGACATTATGGAAAATAGTGGAGGTATCACTGGTGGTGCTATTGTTAGTAATACCAGTGGTATTGGCGGTAGTAGTGGTGCCGGTGGAGGTGGTACTGCCACTGGTGGCTCGGACTCGGAAGATAACACAAAGCGAAAACTTGGCAAGAAGAACAAGCAACGATCGAATGTCGAAGAGGGCTATCAGAATGTACTGAAAAGCTTTGAGAGTTCTCTACAGAACATAAACTCGATTGTGAGCAACTCCAAATTGAATGCATCCAAGTCGAAACTTTCGAAGAAGAAATTACGCAAGGAAGAAAAGAAACAGGAAGCACAAGCATCAAACCAATCAGGTCGGCCAAAAATGATTCATACACAGAAGACACGTGTACCAGTGGAAGTGGGCAGCGATGGCGCGAAGAAGGGTCAAAAGACCAAGACTATGGTGACGCGGACGCCGAAAGTCATGCCGAACGAGCACAAGTCCGGCATTTTTCCAGGTGGCGAACGGAATCGACCTCGCACAAAAAATGTCAGTTATCATATTGAAGGTAAATCACAACTTACGCCAGCGATGTTCCCGACAAAATCGACAAAGGAAGATACGATGTCGGCACAACAACAATTATTAACGAATATTAAACAAGAACCAAGTATGCCGAAAACCGCCGATAGTCACAGGAACAATAATGGTAATATCCTTGCTCTCGGCAAAAGTCAAGAGTCAAGCAAGAAGAAATCAACGACTAATTTAAAGAGAACCAGGAGGCAGAGACATACGATAGTGAAGCAGGAATTAAACACGTCGATTATGCCAGATGTACAAGAGCAACAGCAGGAGCAATTACAGTTACGTAATAATAATAACAATAATAATACCATGGAGGACAGTAACGACCAGGTGCGTTTGATGGAGCATGCGGTGGATGGCAGCAACTTAGAAGTTGCCTTTGAAGCAAGCGTTATTACCGCTCAAGACGAAGATGAAGAAGAAAGCATATTGCCACACGACGCTATACAGGAGATGAGCAATGGGGACAACAATGTTAAGCTTAGTGTCAAGGTGGAATCCGCACCGCAAAGCAGGATGCTCGCCGTACACAGTGTCATCGCTCCGGTGGACGATGTTCCGGAAACGATAATACCGGACAGGATTGAATACACATGCGAGATGTGCGCCGCGGTATTCTCCAGCCGTGCCGAATTACTGGTACATGTACCAATACACATTTGATTTAATAATTTGTCCGAGCCGATGAGCGGCGCGGAGGTTTGTTCTACTTCTTTAAGCATACTTCTTGTTTAATTGAATCGCATAGTTTATCACGGATGAAGTTTGTTGTTTTACAGGAGGCAAGGATCGTTGAGTCCCCTCCACCCATCAACATTATTGCTATTTTCATCGCTCACTCTTTCTCTTCTTTTCTCGATACTTTCCGTGTTCTCAGATTCTCTATTAAACATCACAATTTCATTAACTATTTGTAGCTCTATTAGACACACTCAGATTTTCATGTTACTTGTATTAAAGAATTTGTTGGCCGTCTTTTAGTTCAATTAGCATCATGCGGGAATTCTTTGTATTATATCATGACTCGAATTTCACCTTTTTCTGACATTTGAAATATATATGAATATGTTTGAATATGAATGAATGAAACTATTAATGTGTGTGATAGATCAGAAATTTACAATGTTCTATACTATGATATATATGTATATACACATTAATATATACAATTGTATATATTACACATATGTATGTATATATCGTAGTATATGTATTTATCATAATTATATAATATATAAATGAAAACTTTTATTTTATATTGCACCCGAAGCGCGCGGTTCATTACTGCGTCCCTTTTGTACCGTTCGAAATCTGATCTAGAATTTGTATTAATAATGATGAAACGTGATACAAATGGCGAAATCGTAGTTTTACAATTTTCTACTTAGAGAAGTACTACGACACGCGCTTGATTGAAAAATAAGATATAAGGTACACGATAAACCGTATAATTTTTTTATATTCAATTCAGTGTAAAAATAAAATGGAAAAAGGGGTTCTAAACATGCGAGTGTGCTTCGTAATTACGTTTTAAATATAATTGCTTATTCTCGTAATTCTTATTTGATTTGTGGAATTTCTCTTTTGCTTCTTTGAATTAATTGAACAAAGGCACGGAGTGTTGAATTATCACAAGCGATTTTTATTTTAACACTTTCGATCAATAACGTTTACGACTTTTGCAGTGGATCTCGATTCGGATTATGTCATCATGCATTTCATTGCGAGATGGACGTAGAATACGAATGAAAGGATGCTTGGAAAAAAGAATAAACAAAGTACTATGCACTATGACAGTATTAATTCAAATCAAAATCCACTGTAATCAGAAACGCTATAAGATTATGCCTGTGTGTGTCGTGAAATCTTTATTTGTAACAAAAAGTATATATTTGTTATTCTATTAATCCAATTTTTGTTACTTTGGAAAAAAGAAGAGTAAAATTTAATTCAAGAGAATATTTGCGACGAGAAAAGGGATGTTAAAATAAATATATTTCAATATAATATTGAGACGATATGTAAATGCATGAAATATTGAATTTATTATGATGATTTGTAAGAATCATTAAAGATTTCGACAATTAAAAAAAAAAAGCTTAACAGAATAACTGTACAGCATTGTACGTAGGATATATTTTGTGTAAATGTCAATTTCTACTTGTAATACGCAATTTTAGTGTATGTTTCGGCAGTGACTGTATAGTCATCTCGTTGGAATCAGTTTATTGAATGAAATATGACTCTGCACATTAATGCACAATTATGATATTATTGTACGTACAATTTTATGAACAAAGAAAGAGAAAGAAAACAAAATTAGTTCTGATTTAAGCACTTTTTCTATAATTAAGTAATTGCAATGCACCTATTTCATAAAATGAATTTTCGTTGGATCTGACAAATATTTTACAAAATTAATGACTTCATATTTTTATATATATATATATATATTCTTGTAATATTTTTATTCTCATTTGCCAGTGTTTACACACACACACACACACACACACACACACACACACACACACACACATATATATATACATATATGTCTCTATAATTATATGTATATATAAAGAAATAATATATATATGTATATCTTATATGTTACATATATATACATATGTACGTATATATATTCAAAATTGTATAAAAATACCGCACTAATGTGACTGTTATTCTATAACATATAATAAATGATTATAAATTTCTTAATGCAATTACGTCATATATCGCTGCGAATTTATAAGTACTTAATTCAGATATATTTTTTTTATATGTGGCGATAATATGTCATATAAGTAAGAGATCTCGTTTAAAATTTTTTACAAAGTAAAAATTATAAAAGAAAATATACATATATCGATAATTTATGCGAAATTAATGTGTTTTATGTTTGATTTTTAAATTTTCTAGAGACATTTTTTACTATCAGATCCACGAGTTTTTCCACTTAATTAATTCCTTTTCTGTAGGTGCAGGAATATACGCATACTTTTCGTGTTTGTTACTTAAATTATTGTCGCTGAAAACATTTTTTGAAAAACTGATTCTAAAATTAATCTAAAAATAATTGTGATATGTGAGATATAAATTTGTAGAAATATTCAGAAGTATTCAAATCTTTTACGAAACAGTTATAACGACGGCGAGTATCGATTTCAATATTTTACGCACGCCTTTGCCGTCTTGATTTTTCAGATTATCCAAATTATTAATAATGTTACCTTGATAGCGAAATTTTTATTAACGTATCATGTATTCGATAACTGAAATGTTGATTATCTCGAAGCTCATTTTATATCACACGATGCGGATATGGATAACTGTAGAGGTTGACAAAATAAGAAAAGAAAAGAGAGAGTGATGCACATTGGTGTAATATATTGTAGTAAAATGGTTATAGGATTTGCCAAGAGAATATTAATAGGACAGAGAAAACATTCGACTAATATCCTTAGCTCGACGTTGACACGTATCTTACAATTAGACACACATTTATATCTTCACAATATTTATATCTTCACAGCGTTGATTAAGGCAATCAATCAAAAAGATCCAAAAAAGCAAAAAAAAAAAGATATAGAAAAAAAAGTGGAGAAAAAAAAGACAGGAACAAGCGCGTGCCCTATTTTTGTAGCCAAAACATATTTTGAATACGACAAAAATTTTCGCACATTCTTGAAATGTGTATTTTTTCGCAGTGAAATGTACATTTTATTGTTTGATACTGTGATGAGGCAAAATTGACGACGTGCAGTGCCTATTCCAAAACTTCGTTTCTATTTCTACGGAGAAGAAGAAAGAAATTAGCGAAAATCGAAGAGACATTGAACTTCTACGAGAACGAGAGGTCTGACAGAATGGCTCAAACAGAACGAGAGAATCTGAAAGGAATCTTTTTGAATATCGCCAGATTGGATGAGATCTCATCGGCGAGGGAAAGATTTGTATCATAGAAAAAAGAAAAAGAAATTTAAGAAAATGATAGTGCGAGAGCGAGAGAGAGAGAGAGAGAATGGTTGATGCTGAAATCCGATTGTCGACGCGATCTCGTCCTATCTTTACGATCTCTTCGTTCGAGAAGCGCTTCATTCGTATCGTAGCATTTTCTATCGCATGTCACACGCTGCACGACAAGGCTAATATAACTTCCTTTTAGCAATACCATAGAGATTTATACATGTATATGTATCGATTGTATGACACACAAACAACCACTTCGTATGAGAGGAAAGCAAGACAATTATTGTAACAGCAGTTGTCCCTTACTTGTGGCAAGAATTACGCTTCAGGGACAAGAATCATATGACCAATGTAAGATAAAAAAAAAAAGAAAAAAGTATTGGAAGAATATATATGTAAATATATACAAACACATCATGTATACACACACAGGAGGCATGTTAATACGAGTAACTCATTTAATCGCTCGATCTTCGCCTTTTTTCCGTGTGAAAAAAAAACTACCATGCGCGATTACATTCCTATGTTACACATTCGGATGTATTCTTGATCATATCTTTAAATGAATTAATCTATAATGTCAACCGCAGGGTGATTAGGCGGCCGATGCGACTGTCGAGCGCGTTGCAAGACACGAAGAAGTGAAGAAAATTTAGATTGAAAGCGAGAAAGGGCCGAGCGAAGCTAAGCGAACGTAACGTATATATGTACACATACCTTTTTCAAGCGCGAGAAGTCACTCGTACATGATGTAAGTAACTGCAACTTCTTTTTAATTATAAGGCAGAATGTAGAGTAAAGTAAAATTAGCGATAGGGTATAATAAAATGTTGCATGATGAAGATTTCACGCGATTTGAGAGAGAAAGAGAGAGAGAGAGAGAGAGAAAGGAAGATGATAAGAAAAGTAGTGCGTGTGAGAAAAAAAATAGAAAATGTGTGTGTGCGTGCGTGCGTGTGCGTGTGTGTGTGTGAAGGGGGGGGGGGGAAGAGAATGCGTTTATTGTTATATTTCCTACTCGAATTGTAAACTAAGCTCTGAAGTATATATAGATTTGTAAGCGTACTGTCGAAAGAAAAAAAAAAGGAAAAAAAATAACGTCCGTTCTCCAGCAAGAGTAGGACTTGCGCGCGTTCACGCGTATTTTGTCAGTGATGAGAATAGAACGAAGAACATATATATGTAAATAATTATATTATCTTGGATATGGTATAATGATTTACTGTTAATCGTAGTTGTACTTTCTTTCCCATTAAATAAATCATTGATAGATATCGATATACATATATATATATATATATATATATATATATATATATATATACATACGAGTTACATGCATTTTTACTCAGCTATATCACCTGCATATCAGCGTTTATATATATTATAATATTCTGTTATAATTATTATATATAATATTACTAAATCTATATCTGCACTACTAAATATTTGCAATATATTTATTCTAAAATTGATATATTTTTGTTATTAATATTACCATTATTATTATTATTATTATTATTGCCGACATTCTCAATAATTGAAATTTGTTATGTTATTTTAAAGATCGAAATATTAAGAAGGTAAGTGGAAGAGAACAATGTACAAGTAAATGCTCTACGATTGATCTCTTCAACATCGGAAGTTTATTCTAATAAAAAACTGAATAATTAAACATTCGTTGATCCTAATACTATTAAAGTTAAAGTTTATTAATTTATCTTTACATCCCAGTACTTTGACTAGTCTGTTATTTAAAAGTAGGAATCGTCGATCGTCGATTCACTTGCTTTCATCACAGAACGCAGTCTGATTTCCCTTTCGCATTAGTTGCGAGATCCCGTTCCATTAATTAAGGGATGAAATCGCAGACGGCGTAGATCTCCTTTTCGAAGCCCATACAAACGACGGAGGAGATTATGAGAATCGCGCCGGTCAAACTGGTCGACGTGGGCTTCTCGCCGAAGATGTAAACTTGGATCACATACGCCAGGATGATGTCCAGCGATCTGGTGACCGACACCTTACCGGCACCCTCGATCTTCAACGCCTTCGTCACCAATACCTGACCGGTAAGGCCGGTCAATGCCACCAGCAAGATCTGACCCCAGGTGTACCAGTCGTGGGGCAGCCAAAATTTGTGGAATTCGTGACCGGCGCCGTGACCGGACACCGTGAAGTAAAAGAACACCGCGGAAACGAACGACCAACACGACAGATTCAGTACCAGGATAGAGTAATGTATGTCCGAGCATTTCCTCATAACGACGATGTTGAGCGCCGTGAAGAGAGTGGCCAGAATGGCGCACAGATATCCCATAAGATTGTAACTCTCGGCGCGGTGCATCTGGAATAGGAAAGATTGATCGAGGGGTGAAGTGCGAAAGCAACTCGATCTGAATTTTTCTTCAGGTCCTTACTTAAAATGAATCTGACCACAATGTTTCTCTTTTCTATCAAGTTTTTGAATAAATCATTCAATGTTATAAATATTCTTGCGTAACCGTGAAATTTTTTTGGTAATTAATGGCCAAGTTCAGTTTTTTTGTTGATTAATAATTTTGCAATCCGTATTTATATCTGATTTAAATCATTCCTTTTTTAACTTTTTTTTCTATTTTTGATTACCTGAAATAAGAAGGGCGGTCTGGCGACGAGGACGACGCCCGCCAAGAGCGTGCAGACCACCGCTATACGCAGGACCCCGCAGGGTTCCTTTAGGAAAAGGAAGGACAACGCAATGACGATCACCGGCGAGCTGAATATGATCGTGGTGGCATCGCCTAGGGGTAATTCTCGGAAGCTATAATATAGCAACGATAGAGTCATGCCACCTACTAGACCCTAGAAAAAAAGAAGAACTATAAATTAGTGATCATGCAAAGCAGTAGAGTTCCATTTTTCCGCTCTATGGAGATGAATGTGTGTGAGCTTTGTCTTTACATCCCCTCAATTTTTCTGAATGGAGATCGACTTCATAACACGCAGATGTTACGAATGAATATTCGTCGCCAATCTTTTTCGGCTTAATGTAATTATGATACACGTCGTAGAAAAGTTGCGGATAATCATTTACATACGCGTAACCAGTTAAGAAGACAGCTATTAATTTCGTGCAGAGCGATCGACATTTCTGTCATGGAATTAGAGCAATCGACATCACAGAGCTCGCGGATGAAAAATAAAATTCCAAAAACGCTTTAAATTCCGATGCCACTGTTGTTTCCTCAAAACCAATAAGAAACAGAGCTATTTCGCACGCATTTGTTTTCTCTTTTAATTGCTACAATTTTTGTTAAACAGAATCGCAAGGTAGTAAGAGAATATAAAAAAATTCTAGTTTTTTTAAAAAAAAAAAAGAATAATTCAAGACCGGCAGACGAGCAGGCTTTACCTGAAAATGTATGAGTATTCTTTGACCGGAGGGGCCGAAGAGATCGTTGGATGCTCTGCAGGCGACGACGGCCATTGTCAGGATCTGCGCCAAGGCGCGGATGGCCAGCAGAATCATGGGGTCCACGTTACGGACCGCCTTAACCAGGGCGGAGCTGATGGTGAAGAAGGTGCCCGACAGAAACGCCAAAAACATCCCATACCACTTGGTACCATCCCGATAAGTCTCGCCATTGTTGGCAAACTGCTCGGTGTAATGATAGGCCGGGTGGATGCTGTTGTAGGACGCCGTGGATTCTATACTGAACTTCATCGCGGTATGCAAACTGGAATCACCAAGAGGAAAAGATCGGACAAGCACTAAGCGCAAGCTGTACTGTCGTCACTCGCCCGACGCATCTGCGACACTGCCCGGCTGCAATTAACATAAGTTAGACGACCGACGGATTATTGCGGATCAATGACGTTAGGAAGATTCGGGCGAGTGGAGAAATGACCATGAGGCGAGACTGCCGATAAAAATAAGGGGATCGCTTTTTAGGACAGAAGAGAGCCGCAAACATAATCCATCAATAAAGAATGGGATGGAATAATATCATCTCGACTGAAAGTATCGGGATTTTTATTCGATTCGCGAATATATGTCAAAATTGTTGAATTATTCGAAAAATTCGAATTGTTAATTCGAATAATTCATTATTCGAATATAATTTGCTCGATCCTAGATGGATAGAAATAAAAACGTGAATGTGTTTCATTGTTTATTGCAGAATTTGTTTTTTTTATAATTAAAATTTATTCAGATAGTGTATAAAGATAGCAATTTAGGATTTTATAATATAATCTAATTAACAATTTAATTATAATGAAAGTGAAGCAAAATTGAAAATTTGTTGACAACTCAAAAGAAATATCGAAAATATCAAATTCTATAATTAGTATTGACATAATTAGAATACAAAACGTTACAAAACGTTGCAGTGCATACTAATAAATTTATATAAAAGAAAAGTTAATTACTCTATAGAGAAGACAATAACTTTATCGTTATGGAAAGGTAACAGAAATTTTACAAAAAAAATTAATATGAGCATATATGGATATATTTCATGTATAATTACATTACATATACATAATACATATATAATATATATATTTTATATATATATATATATATATATATATATATATATATTAATAATAATTATGTAAAAAAAATAAAGATTTGGAAAATATATTTTTAAAATTTATTGAATCGTATCGTATATTACCGTAAAATACGTAAAAATATAATTTTGTAACTTAAACGGTGATATAAAATATTGCGAAACGTCCGTTTAAGTACTTAAGCAAGAGAAGGAAGGTAGACTAGTGCATAAAGGTATTGGATCAATACGATACAGTTTCGTCGCTGGAGAAAAATATCCTAAATATTCTACCTCTTCTGTAGTATTGTTCAGTCCTTCTGCTCTATAATAGTACCCACCACAGTTGTTAGAATAAGAATGGATTTGAGATTGGTTAAGAAAAATATTCTGAAAAACATTAAATTTATATATCATTTGCGATGTATAAATTGCAATTTTAAATCTGAAGTTGATATTTTACTTCAATTCTTGAATTCATAACAGCGTATCTATCCGTGTTGACAAATGTTGCAAGTCCCACCACAGGCATTTCCGTAGTCCAGTTTCGAAAGCATCCTTCAATACATTGTTTTGAACATTTCGGCATTTCCCAATTACTTTTTATAACATGATGAAATACTTTAGCGTTTTTCACCGTAAATGTACCACCGAAACCTGCGAAATCAGGTATAGAAAATTCATTTTTTGCTTTATTATTTATAGGCAAGTCATGCCTCCTTATAGATTTCTTCTCTTAAAGATTTTATATATATATATATATATATATAAAATTTTATTCTACGTTATTCTTAAAATTGAATTGATTAAAGTTGTACGACTGTAATATGTATCTTTTTTGTAAATGAATGTTTTGCGTCTTACCAATGAGATTTGAAAATAATTTGGAAGGAAATATTCGGCTAATTCCACGCTGTATCGCATCTATAAAATCATGTCCGGTGCGCTCCTTGGCTTCTACTTTGAGAACTTGTTCTCTCAAGCCTTGGCTGACGAAGAAATTACCGTACATATGGCACTTAGAAAAGGGATTATTTAAGATTTCCAATGCAAACTGCTCTTCTTCACCTTGATCATTAAATCTATTTCTGAATGCGAAACGACTTTTATTACTGACCGCTATTATTTCATTCGCTACTGGTGCAAATGTTCCATTCATAATGAGCTGTAAAAAAGTAACAATTGCAACAAATGAAAATGAAAATTTTAAGCAGTTAAAAATCAATATTTTTAATATTTTACAAAAGAATAAGTAATATTTATACGTGGCCATAATTCAAAGTCATTGGCTGTGTAGAAAGACCTCCTCCGATAATAAAGTTATTATTTTGGCTACGATTCAACTGGTTTAAAATATTTTTGAAATCATATATTTTGAGTTGTCGAAATGGGAAAATGTTTGCAGTACCACCGATATCCAAAAGTGTTGCATCCCCACCAAGTCCTATAGATGTTAATTAATTTTTAGGATTAATAGGAAATATTTTAATTAATAGAAAATATTAAAAACAATGCATTTCTTACCCGGTGCTGCAAGATTGAAAGGTTCCTGAGTCAGATCGGGACAATCCACCCATTCGACTGTGACTTCTCCGAAACTTGTACTCAATTCATTTTTTACAACTACATTATTATGCAATAATATAAAATAAATGATTACTAAGTAATAATATCTTTTATTTATTAATTTAAGACAAATTGCATACGTTATGTTTGTAAATACCTGTAGCTAATTTTATTTTATCAGGTATAAATAAGTCTATTGGTATGGTATCAAAATTTGATATATTTTCATTATTCATCATTTAAATCGGAAAATTGTCACAAAATTGAAATAATGAAACAAAGAAGAGATTGTACTTAATTGTAATTCTATTCTTTTATACTAAAATATTATTCAGAAAAATTGTAGTAGAATGTGACACCTATAATAATATTAATTAAAATTTTATTGAAAACATATAAAATAATTTAAATTGTTGTGAGTCAATTTTTTATATTTATAATAATAAATATAAAATTCTTATATATAATTTCGAATTACCTTACAATCTTTGCAGATTTCAACAAAAGAAATATAACAAAGAAAATTGTACAAGTTAAGAATATTTATTAACTATCTCAAATTTTTATTTTTAATGATATTAAATATTTATTTAGTTGTTTAGTTGTTTTTAGTTATTTAGTTGTTTTTCATAAAAGAAATAATTATCTTTATACAAATAAATATTTGTTATCTTTCTTTTAATATGTGTATTGTCCTTTCTTTTATATAATATATATATATATATATATATATATATATATATATAAATTTTTGTTATTTGATTATTGCGAATTAGAATAATATATTTATTTTAATTAATATTTATAAAAGCCTTAATTATTTTTAATCAATAAAGGTATCTCATATTTTAATGTTGAGAAAAAAATCATACATTCAAATATGTAATTTATTGTGCACTCATGTATTAATAATATTATATAATATTTATAATCAATATACTTACTAAAGAAATAAACTGTGAATTGATGATATACATAATTATAATTTATTTAAATATTATTTAGATTCTTAGATTATTAATAGATAGATATTTCTTCTGAAAGAGCGTAATCTCTACTAAACGTTTGAAACTTTAGTGAAGGTGAATTTTTCAAAATGTAACAAAAACAGACAGTGTGTATAAACAAATATTAAACAATATTAAATTATATAAATAAATATTAAACTGTAGATGTTATCGATCTGGGATTAATGAAACAATATTATTTCTAAAATAAAGAAAACCTTATTTTAAATTCACAAACTAATAAAATTTTATATATTACATCTATTTTATTTTTACTATTAAAAATTAAATTTAAAAACAGTAAAAGAGATTTTGAATTAAGATGGACCTTTGCTTTTGCAAATTTTTAATCCTTATTCTTGCAAATTTTTTTGTTGACGTAAATTGTTAACTTATCTCCGAATTAATATAAGCTTTTATCGATTGTCTTTAGCGAAAGTACAATAGAAATTACTAAACTCTAAAGCCTGCGTCACACTATATATTACGGACGCGGATCAGATTGGGATTGCGGATCGCGGATCGGAATTCAGCCGATCAATCCGAAACTGCCTCACCTTGATTGACTGAATTTCGATCCACAATCCCAATTCGATTCGCGTCAGCAATATGTAATGTGACGGGCTTAAACTTTTGGCCTGACTGAATTTAGAATTAAGCCTGATAATTTAGAAGCCAACAAACAAAAAGTTGGAAGTGATGATACGAGAGCAAACATTATGTCCAGCTCCAATCTTTAATCAATTGTAATTTGCCTTAAAAATGACCGTATTATAAATAGATATTACATTAAAGCTTTTTAATAACAATATGTAATATATTGTCAATCAATATGTATAACAATAATATATAGTTGTTCATTTATTTTATTATAATTAATATTTATTTACTGCACAGATTTATACACTAATTATCTTTGAGTTTATATTCAGATATGTTATATCAAAGATATTATTATATTAAACGCCTTAATCATATTAAACATATAATAAAAATATAACATCTTAATTATAATAAAACCGAAGTAAAAAAACACAAATTTGCTGACAGTTCAATGGAAGTATTAAAAATATTAAATTAAAATATCAATAAAATCTAGGAATCTAAGAAGTAAAAACATCATTAAAAATATAATATAAAATGTTGCGAGATTTTTCGACGGTTATCAATAAGATAAAAAGTTAATTTTTCTGTAAAATACAGATAAAATACAGAAAAAAATTAAATAAAGCTATCATTAATATCGTTAATACATACTCTATTAACTTTATTTAATCGTTTTGCTTTATAATGTTATTTGCCGATATCATTAAGATATAAACATATACATATTATCGAGTGAAAAATATTTTCCGGAAAATATCTAATGTATTAACAATTTATGATATGAATATAATAACAATTTATCATAAAGCTTAAACATCTACTACTATACTTTACTTCAAAATCTAAATATATGTGTGTATGTGTGTGTGTGTGTGTGTGTGTGTGTGTGTGTGTGTTGTGTGTGTTGTGTGTGTGTGTGTGTGTGTGTATGTGTGTGTATATAAAACAATAATATATATTGATAAATGTAACAATTCGAATTTCATCTAAAAAATTTTTTTAAATTTCTAATTTGTCAACGGTCACTTTCAATTTATTTTGTATTTCACAATATTATGTATTTTATTATATTTATTATATATATTTCTAAATATTAATTATATATTATATATTATATATTATATTATATATTATATTATATATTATATTTATATTATGCATTAATATTCTGAATTTGATATTGTATAAAGTATGAATCAAAGTATGTATGTTTAAAGTATGCATAACACACACTTTAAAATGTTACTTTAAAATATAGAAATATAGAATTTTGTAATCTAAACTTTTATTATAAAATATTGTGACCCATTTATCTGTATAATATTTGTGTAAATACTTTATAAATACGAATAGTTAGCCATTTCAGTGTACATAGGTACTGGATCGATACGATAGAGTTTCGTTGCTGGAGAAAAATATCCCAAATATTCTATCGCTTTCTCATCGTCTTCTGCCTTATGATAGTATCCGCCACAATTATTAGAGTAAGAATGGACTTGAAATCGGGTTAGAAAAAGGTCCTGAAAAGAAATATCGAGTTTATATATTATTCACAATTCATATCAGTTTTAAAGCTGAAACATCAATGTTTTACTTCAAACTTTGAATTCCTAATGACAGTATGCCTATCAGTGTTGAGAAATGTAGTAAGTGCGATCACTGGCGTTTTAACTGACCAGTATCGAAGAGATTCTTTCTCAATTGTCAGTTTATTATAAAACAAGCTACACCAATTATTTTGCATAACGTGATGTACTACTCTCGCATTTTTTACCATAAATACACCGCCACAACCTGCAGGAGCAAATATAGAAAATTAGAAAATATAGAAAATTCATTTATTTAATTATTATGTCTCTTTGGCAGCTTTTCTCTTAAAATTCGGAAAATTATATAGGTCAATGTATACACATTATATTTTTACATTTAATTTTAATGAACCGTGGATATTAAATATATATTATAATGTATGGATTATAAAATATTATAAAAATATATATATATATATATATTTAAGTTTGTATTATTTAAATAAATATATATGTGTGTGTGTGTGTGTGTACATTTATAAAATGTATTTAAAAAATTTTATAATTTCAACTATTTTATATTATATACACGGTTCATTAAATATAAAAATATAATGTGTATTTTTTTGTAAAGGAATGTTTCGTGTCTTACCTGTAAGTTCCAAATAATGTTTATCAGGATATATGCGACTAAACGCATGTTGCAAAGCATCTATGAAGTCACGTCCGTAGCGTTCCTTGGCTTCCACTTTGAGAACCTGCTCTCTCAAACCTTGGTTGACAAAGAAGTTACCATACATATGGCATTTGGGAAGAGGATTAGTTAACATTTCTAAGGTAAACTTAACGTCATTGTTTCTTGCCTCATCTACAAATGCGAAAAGAGTTTTATTTTTGACCATTCTATTTTCTGTTGGAGAAAATGTCGCATTCATAATGAGCTGTAAAATAGGAACGATTATGACAAATGAGTACCAAATTCGAAAGAAAAAAATGCCACGAAAAGAAATAGAAAAGGCTGAGAAATCAATATTTTTAACGTTATATGGAAGAATAAATATAAATAATATTTACATTGCCCAAATGATTATCTGATAATCTTCTCGAAAGACCTCCTCCGATAATGAAGATATCATTTTGATTGCAATTTAGATGTTTAAAAATATTTTCAAAATGGTATATCTTGCTTTCAATATGTTCTGGATAAACATTCGAAATACCACCGATATCCAAAATAGTTGTATCGCCGCCTAAACCTATGTATACATTAAATATTAGTGGCACAGGAAATATTAAAAACAATGCATTTTTTACCCGGTGCTGCAAGATTGAAAGGTTCCTGAGTCAAATCGGGACAATCCACCCATTCGGCTGTGACTTTTCCGAAACTTGTACTCAATTCATTTTCTACAGCTATTATTAGAAGAAGTTACATAATTATATAACGGTATTTAATAAAATAACCACATAATAATATCATTAATTACTAAATCAAAATAAATTGCAAATGTTATATGTGTATACCTGCAGCTAATTTCATTTTATCAGGTAGAAATAAATCTATTGGTATAATATCATAATCTAATACATTTTTGTTATTCATTATTTGTATCCAAACCTAAAATTGTCATGGTGAAATGTCAAAATTGAAATAGTGAAACAGAAAAGCCATTTAATTGTAATTATTTTAATTATTCTTAATAACCTAATGTGTAAGAATATAGGCATTAATTATGTGTCAATTGAAAATATTTTAATGTAAAAAAAGTCACACAGTATTTTAATGTAAAAAAAGTCACTTAAATGTAATTTATTGTGCATTTATATGTATATAACGTTTATGATCTAATACTTACTAAAGAAATAAACTGAAATAAATTGATAATGTATAATTGCAATATTTCTGATTATGTTAATGCTTATTTTTGATTATGTTAATACTATATAAAACAAATGTTTCTTCTTAAAGTGCGTAGATGTTACTAATTCGTTTGTGTTTTAAGCTTTTAAGCTCTCCGATTAAACATTTCGGTTAGAAACTAATTTGTTCTTCTAACAAAACAAAAACAAATCACATAAATAAATATTATATTGTAATTGTCATCGATTGATTGTAACAAAATATTATTTTAAATATAAAAACCTAAAATATTATTTTTAAATATAAAAACCTAAATTAATTGTAAATGTACAAGTTAATTTTATATTGCATTCATTTTATTTCTAATTAAATATTAAATATTAAATCTTAAACAGTAAGAAAAAACTTTAACATAAAATAGATGTTTTCGTGAATTTTTGTTGGTAAATTAAATTGCAAACTTATCCGTGAATTAACATAAGCTAAGTTATTGACTTCAACGAAAATATCAAACTCTGAAGTTTAAAATAAAAATAAAAATAAAAATTGTTTTAACAAATATAAAGTGGAAATAAATAATTGTTTGGTGAATTTTTAAACTAGAATGATTTAAGATAAAAAAAAGCTTTGTATTAATTTAAAATTTTATGAATTTTTCTTTAAAGAAAATATATATATTTTCTTCATCAATCATATATATATATATATATATATATATATATATATATACATTTATATTTATATATTTATATAAATACCAATACAAGTGTGTAATATAAGAGTTGCAACTCGTAAAATTGATCCTATGCCAACAAAAATAAAGACTTTTAATAATTGGTGAACGTGAAAATGGTATTAAACTATTTAAAATATTAAGTAGTATAAAATCATTTTCTCTTTCTGATTTTTTTAAAAATATCTTCATTCTAATTATTTAGAAAAGCATAGGTTCTGAATAAATTTATATAAACTTCAACCAAATATATTATCAACATGTCACCTTTTTCCATTGTTCATTTTTATTTTATTTTTATTAATATAAAATTGTTTTACAATATTCAAATCGTTTTAGTATAATATAATAAAATTAGTCTTTTCCAAATTGCATACTATTAGGAGGCTGATCGACACGATAAAGTGTAGCTGCCACATTGAAGTAACCCTCGTACTCAATAGTATCCGGCGTTGTATCGATGTGATAATGTCCACCTACATTATTCTCTTCATAAGCACTATGAAAATGTTGAACTCTGAGATCTAAATCCTGTAAGTAACAATTTAATTCATGATAGATAAATAATTAACATGGACTTAGAGTGTTATTTCTGATTGCTGTGTTTGTAATCTAATATCTTTCTCTTTTTCAAAATTTACGCGGATTGAATCTCTTTAAAACTTACTGTTTCAGCACTGACAAATGTACCGACAGCTATTAAAGGAGTTTCCATATCGTAGAAACGTAGCCAATTATTCAGTTGGGCCTCGCTGGTCAACGGCGTATCCGAAAAATCTGGCATAATATGCTGTTTCACTTTTCCATTTTTCACTTCGAACATGCCACCCAAACCTAAGTTAATAAATATAATCATTTTAAGTTTTCATATTTAATTATTTAATTTTATTTCTGCAGCAACAGGAGTAGACCCACCTACTAGTTTTTTGTCTCCGTAACGTTTTTCCAACTCTTTCTGCATGCATGATATGAAGTCTAGCTCGCCGGTACGTTTCTTGGCACGCACTTTTATAACTTTCCCTGGTTTGCCTTCGCATATGTACAGATTGGCCAATAACGCAAAAGTTGTCTCATCCTCGTTGGGAACTATTCGCTCAAGTTTGCACCCTCCAGTGGACTTGTTTACAAATGCATAATGCGTCCCATTCGCCACTCCCATACCAAGTCTATAAGATGGTGAGACCACATCGTTCACCACATTTAACTTCATAATAAGCTGAAATATGTAATTTTACAAACGTTCATCAATTGTCTTCCTTCCGAATTAGAGAATACTGTTAATTTGATTGACATGACTTATTTGTAATACACACCTCGCAATTGGAGCCTGTATGCGGCCATGGTCCAGCTCCTGCGCCGATAACGAGAGAGTTATAATTGTAATTTAATTGCCGCAGTAACGACTTAACATCATAGAACTTGTCCCTCTGAACAGTTGGTAGCAGATACGGTGGGCCACCAACATCCAAAATAATTGGATTACCACACAAGCCTGAAAGCAGCATCATTCAATCCAAAACCAAGAAGAATCAGGTATGACTTCTGTCTTTTCTCGTACCTTCTCGATAAAAAATATAGGGCCATGTGTCAAAGTCGGGGCAATCGGCCAACTCGACGGTAGCCTCCGCAAAGTTTGCGTTCAATCCTTCTGTTAGAACTATGATTGCACAATATAATAGAGAGATATTATATTATCATATTATTATAGTATTATATTATATACAATTTTCCATTATAAATCTAGGATGCTTTACAATTACCATTCATTAACTCATCGAGAGGCGGTTGGTGCAACGTCCTTGACTTGATGTTAATCTTGGATGCATCCAGAGGTTCTATGTTTCGACTCATCTTGAAAATCAGTGTGTTAGCAAACAGCGAAAAGATCGACTTGGAATGCTACTACTCAGAACTGTGTATCAAGCTATACGCACAGTTATGAGTATTGATAATGTTATCTAATCTTGTTTTTTTTTCGTATCAACCTGGAGAGATTCCTTCTATGAAAAGAAAAACAGAATTGTTTAGACTGACATAATAAGTATGCTTGTGCTGAGATAGCGTTCTTAATAAATAACTGATGTTTTCGCGTTAATAAAATCATGTATCATCAATCCGAACATAACACAAATAATTTCACTTGTAATAAAAAAATACATAAAATTATTATTTTATGATACAGACACCGCGATAACGAGAGGTTCAGAACGGAGCATGGAATCATATGCTACTTTATGCTTATTGCACCATATTACGTTATCGAAATCAAGTAAAAAAACTAATCTTGAACGATTTCTCATTACGTCATGTATCGATGTATAATGTGTCATGTGTAATATGCCACGTGTATTGTAAATATATACAGTCAACAGCTGTTGCGCGATTGACAGGGCATGCCCGGTCGGTATAATAGAATTTCTTGCTCTCGTAAAATATATTATTCAGCAACGCTGTATATAATTCAAAGTTAATAAGTCAAAGGAATTTTTTTATTCAAGTAAACAATAAAAAAAAGTTTTTCTTAGAAGAAAAAGTATTGTAATTTTAATTTTCAATATTTATTTTTATGCTTTAATTGAAATACATGATTCAGAGAATATTGAGTGACATCTCAGTCTGTTCTTTTTGACTGAACTGGCTGCACTAGTTCAGAGTTTATCTTTCTTCTTCCAGTGTAAAGAAAGAAAGATAAACTGTGAATTAGTACAGACAGTTCAGTCAAAAAGAACAGACTGAGATGTCACTCAATATTCTCTGAATCATGTATTTCAATTAAAGCGTAAAAATAAATATTGAAAATTAAAATTACAATACTTTTTCTTTTAAGAGAAACTTTTTTTTGTTGTTTACTTGAATAAAAAAATTCCTTTGACTTATCAACAAAAAGAAATATTAAAAGAATCGATACAATCGATACAATCGATTAAAAGAATGTTTTATTATTAAAATTTTAGGAATTTTCCAAAAATTCTTAGAATCATGATACTGAAGTTCGCAACTCGAATTCTTTCCATTTCAATTTTATCGCATGTCGCATTAGTAATTTAGACATTCCGGCATAGCTTCGTGCGATCGTAGATATCTCTATAGGTATCATTTTTCTTGATAAATTTTTTTGATTATATCTTTAAGTAAAATTGTAATCTAAACTCTGATCTAACGCAATCTAAAATCAATCAATCAATCAATTTGCACTTCCATTATATACGATTTAAAAATATTTCTCCAATTGAAAAATTCTTCAATTGTTCAGAATTAAAAAATCTCAGAGCCGTCATGTTCTCGCTTCAGAATATGATTCAATTTCAGATTCATTCATTCATCTGCGAGAATTAAAATCATACTAGCTCTTTCGTGTTTTTTGGGGAAGTTTTTTTGGGAAACTTCAAAAGCACGTGAATCACGAAATTATAAAAATCATAGAGGCCTGCGCACAATGGAACGAATATCAAGAAGAGGAATAAATATTAAAAATTTTGAAAATAAAAATTCAGAATAAAAATTAAACGTAACGCACGATGAATACAAATAAACATAAAATATAGTCATATCTTACACTTACCTGTATATTCATTGTGCAATTACGTTTAATTTTTATTTCTAAAATTTAATATCTATTGCCATTCCTAATATTTCTCTCGGCTGTGCGCGGAAAACCTAAAATTCGATATTCGCATTCATAATCGATCTGGAATAAAATTCGCGAGCGCGTGCGGCGCGTCGTCGTCGGTGCGCTCTCGGGGGTTGCGGACGGACGCGCGCGCCGGAGGGAGGCTGACAACGGGGAGTCCCCGAAGGGGAGAGACTGACCTGCCGCCGCGTGTCGGCGTCGCGGCGTCAGTATGCGGTCGCGCATTCCACGCGGGAACACCTGTTTGCTCCGGCGGCGGCGGCTGCATCGGCTCGCGTGCTACACGGTCGCTCTCAGTTCGCGGGGAAAAGAAAGGAAGCGATAGAGGGAGGGCGAAAAAGGGAGAGAGAGAAAGAGCGAGAGAGAGAGATACACAGAGAGGGGTCTAATATCTTCGAGCTCAGGGAGAGAGAGAAAAGAAAGAGAAAGAGAGAGAGAGAGAGAGAGAGAGAGAGAGAGAGAGAGAGAGAGAGAGAGAGCACTTAATACAATCATCGCCAAGTAAATAGTAGTAAACAAAGGAAACTCATTTTGGAAAGGACAACGCGTGACACTTTTTTTTCTTCACATTTTGTGCATATATCGAATTAAATGATTTATAAGTATCTTTTGGCAATTAGAGATGTATAGAAATGTCAATTGATTTTTGTGCGCCTGTGTCGATAATTGCTACTGATATTTTCTGAGAAGTATAAACACTTTGGAACTCCTGTGTCCTTTCTAAAATGATTAATTTGAAGATATGTTTTCTTTTTTTTTTTTTTTTTTAATGGACAAGCTTGGTGTTGTGTGATATATGTATTTATCATTTATGCTCGATTAATCTCAATTAATTTGTTTAATAAATTTATGTGTTATTAGTTATAATTAGACGATTTAATTGCGATTCGACTGTTCGAGATATTTGATGATCGAGCATTATATTGATAATAATTGGTATAAATAACATTTTCGGAATTTTCATAAATTCTCATAGAATTCTCGACGTTTCAGCAACAATTAAATAAAGCTTAAACAAAGTAACGAGAACGTTGAACCTTTTCGTAAAGAAGGAACATTTATACATAAAAGTTATTATATATAAAAGTTCTTTCTTTGAATCTATCGTATATATCTATATGTAAGTTCTTTTACTGAAAAATTAAGTTTTCTGGCTTAAGTGCTTTCTCTCTGGGGCCAGAGATACAGAGTAGGAAAAGGAGGAGAGATACAGGAAGAAGGAGGCGATAAAGAGAAAGAGAAACCGAGAAAGGACGAAGTCCGCGAGGCTTCCACCACGTGTCCCTCGTTCCTCTCGATTGTACACGCGTAAGAACAATTTTATTAAGGGTGCACGATCTTTCCGACGTGCTTTTTTTTTTTTATCACAGAAACTGGGGAGTGCCTCTATTTTGGATGTTCCCCTTGCACAGTACGCTTCGGCCCATCGGTGATTGTCGCACGGGAGTTTGACATCGATTTAACCTTTGAACTATCAGACGATTTCTTCTCAAAGCTTGCTTGCTTGAATTGTTTAAATCGTTGCTCCGTCGGCATTACTTTCAGCCACTTAAATGGCATTTCATATTCCATTGCAAAAGTAAGAAAGAAAGGGAAAAAAGTTTCACGATTCAACACAAAAAATTTTGAAAATGTTAATAAAATAACAATAATATACGTTAACATTAAGAATAAACATCTTTGAAAAAAAGATATCTATTTTTTTAGGTATTAAATATTCAAAAATATTCAACGAATAAAACGTAAAGCTATCTTCCTTTACGTTCTTTGTATTTCATAAATTGCAAGCTTTACTGATGCTGTTGTTTTATTTGAAATAATACTCTTAGAATGACACAATCGTTTTTTTTTTATGCTTTAAATCAATTTCGGTTTTATACTCTTGAAAATAGCTGATTTTTTTTTTTAATGTATGCAAAATGCATTTGTGGTAGAAATTTGATGCGCTTCACCAGTGGGTCGGTCAGCGCTAAATCTTTTTAATCCTGGATGAATAATTCCGGTATGTTCAATTCATTTTGTAACCTTTTTATGTGTAACACGAAATCGGTAGCATTCCGTTAATGGTGCTACACCAATGCATCAATGTTTAATATTATTGACAATTTAATGCATGTTTTATATGTTAATGCAATGGATTCCCCCCGTCTAGCGTTATTATTATTATTCAAATACGTGTATACGTTTGACGTCATGTCGTATTTTTTTTTTTGAATATGATACGAGAGAGAGAGAGAGAGAGAGAGAGAGAGAGAGAGAGAGAGAGAGAATATGCGTATATCAGAAAAAGTAAAACATAATAATATCACCGTAATATAAAAGTAATATAAAAATAACAGGGAGAAGCCGCTGCGTAATAAAATATTAAACACAGTACAGTATAATTACCATGCAATATCACAAACTTTATACATAGAATTGAATATTTATAAAAGAGAAAGAGGGAGAGATTACGTTCGTCCTAAATCTCCGGTGAATTTTTTTGCGTTATTGTTAATTTTAATACAAATAGTGAATTCGTTGCGTTCGAATTGCTTTCGCGTGAAACGAGATCGTTTTAATGAGAAACGAGAGCCGGATTCAGCGAGTTCGCGGGGCTGTCGTCGGAAAAATCGCGGCTGTTCCGGGAAATCGCGTTTCCGCCTCGCGGCTCCGTATTGCGATCGCGAAAGTTCGCGGTCGTGAAGTCGCCCCGACTTTATTCGCTCTGACGAGCGGAACGCGCGCTATTAAGAGCGTTGTTATGAGAGCCCGCTTCGCTTCGAGACGCGGAGACCTTTCAGAGACGCTCGCGTCAACGTCGCTTAACTAACCGTGCTTAACTAAGTTTCCGTACCCGACAACAAGCGCAGACGGGAATAAACCCCGGGCACACACAAGGCACTCGGCACATCGCGCTGTGATCTACCGATTTTGCATTACGGGCGAGAACTTCGAGAACCGACGAGCGGAAGTCCCATAGTTCCATAGAGACGCAAACGTATTTTTTTTTTTTTTTTTTTTGTTAATTTTGAAATTCCGCTCGACAGATTTTTTTCCGTTCGCTTTTCGCGAGATTTGTCGCTCGAACTTTTAAATTGGGAGAAAAGATCGGATTTTGAGCAAATATTGTCACAATTGCCGGGGGTGCAATTACTTTTTCATGATGAAAAAATCCAGAGGGAAAGATGAACGCTGCTACGATCGCCGTCTCGTCCTTCGGCGTCATAATTGGATTTCGCTTCGCTGCCTCTCAGTTTATACGTGGCGAGACGTAAATGCATAATAATTTATGCCTCGTTGTCCGAGAACTCGCTAGAACGTTAGACGAGATTGTGAGCTGGACATGTCTCAACTGTACGGATCAGCTGAGATCACATTCACGGATGTGGTCCAGGAAACTCTAGCTTAATTAACGAGAAGTTATAGAAGCATGTTTCGCTACTTGTATATTCCATTTAGATTACGATTATTATATAAAATTCCTCGGCGAATTGTATCATACATTTATAAGCTATTCTTTTCATATTATCTATCAAATTAAATTAAAAATATTGTATTAAATATTTTCGACATTATGTATGTACTTTCTATATAAATTGCATTTTACATTTTATATTAATTTATTAAATTGAGCTGTATTATGCTAATGGTATCTTTGTATATAATGTAACTAAACATGCGATAATTAGTCTCATAAATACGGTTTGCTGTAAAAACAAAATTTCATTAACGGAACTTAATTAACTGTGCAAATTAAAAGGGGATTTTAATATATTCTTCGCGCGGTGAAATGCAATTATATAAACAATTTTCCATCAAGCGATTGGAAAAGGGAGAAACACCGTATTTCCGTTTAAAAGACACCGCACTCGCCGGAAACACTTGCAACATCATCGATCCGACTGTATTCTGTGTAATCGCCTAATTAGCCGCCAGCGTATCTTTCTTTCTCTCCGCGAGCCTGCATGCCTCGCCGATTCCCGTTTCGCAGCGGGCGGCCTTGCCGTTATTTTTGTTATCGATATTATAACGTCGTTATCATTTGCGTGGCGCGCGCGCGCGCGCGCGTGGCCGCAGTCCACGAAGGCTGGCGGAGCGGAAGTGATAACGTCAGAACCATTCGATCGTCGGCGAATTATCGGCCGTGGCTATCGATAAGCCCGACGTTTAACGGCGTGAATATCAACAAGTTGCGCGGAAGACGTACCGGAAGCGTTTGTCCTGCATCTAATCACGCGCGCGCGCGCGCGCGCGCGCCTTGTCGATCCGCGAAGGGGAAAAAACGTTTCGAGATGAGAGACGTCATCGGGATCGCAAACGTGGATTTTTCACTTGGATGATCAATCCTTTTTTTGCGAAAAATATAAATAGAGCACATCGAGTTAGATCGATGCTCCTTGAAAGAGTAACGCTGCCATCGAAATTTTAAATCTTGGTATCGAGTGTTTATCGAAAGTTGATATCGGAAGATGTTAATTTCCGCCAAGGAAGACTTTATCGGTAAAGGAAGATCGCTCAATTATTATCGGCGTGTTAATTTCTCGCCTGGTAGACCTCGTGTACACGAAAGGGGAGATTATACTGTCTCGAGAAAATTGTTTTTCTTGGCATATTTTCAAGATACTCATTTCTTCGTTATTTCAAACGGAATGTATCGGCTTTTGTATGTGTGTGTGTGTGTGTGTGTGTGTGTGTGTGTGTGTGTGTGTGTGTGTGTGTGTGTGTGTGTGTGTATCTTGATCCATGTACTAAATTGGATTAAGAACATGTTCGACATCAATAATGGCGCTCGAGATCTTTTATATCCTTGAGGATGCAGAGAAGGCGCTTAGTCATGCACGATATTTGCATTCCTGATAGTTCAAACGAAGAGAGTTCGCGGCGCTCATAAAAGTTTCGTCATTTCTCCCGAAAGCCCCGACATGATTTTATGGATGTTCGTCGCGCGCGCGAAACTCGAGAAAAAAATCTCCGTCACTTGACATAATTTTATCGACGTGTATCGATACTTCGAAACTAGAACAACCAACGTCATTTTGCGATGTGGGCGTAAATGGAAAATCTATACGTCTCGACGTAGCGAATCTCCTTCTGGATCTTTAAATCGCGAAATGATTAATTACGCTACGTCAGAGGTCTCTCGACGTGCAGACGTGCTATCTCTGCCATGAAGTGAAATTTCATCTTTAGAATTATGTACTTTCTCGATTTAATTTATAAATTTCGCTAATTGTAATTTAATTCGATATAATCAAGATGATCAAAGTAGTTTTGCTGACAAATAATACACTTTTGCAATGAAGCGAGTAGCGAAATATTAATTCACGACATTAAACTCGACGCAGCTTACTTTTTTCCATTGCTATTTGTCCATTGTATTTGTCGATTCTGATTGTTCGACATTTATGTCAACATTTGCTAGAAACCTGCGAATCCAATCACTAATTGAGCGCTAACATACGCGGTATCGATACTGTCAATGGACCAATTCAGCGAGCAATTAATTAATTGATATGCACCGCTGAACTTCTGCCTCGTGTGTATACAACACTTGGTAAAGGGGTTTACTACCGGCATGCCGGTTCGAATAGAACATTTAGTTTAATAGCCTTTTGTACATTCGACCCACGTGCATAACGCAATTTAAATTACATTTATTACGACGAATAATAGCAGTGTAAAAATACAAATTTTATTCGTATACGAATTTTATTCAGGATTTATTCTCATAATAGTTTTAAATTTTTAATAAATCGTAAAAACGATCTTTTCACCACAAATATATTGAAATAAATACCATAAATATATTGAAATTTTTTTTTCTTTCTCTCTCTCTCTCTCTCTCTCTCTCTCTCTCTCTTTCTCTGGTTATACAAAATATATTTATAATAAAATTATTTTTGTATTATACTCATAAGTTTTGAAAACATTGTCTGAATTCGTAATTATAAAGAGTTTTTGATGTTCTTTTTTGGTCGAAGAAATTTTTGTGCACCGGAAATGTCTTAAATAGGATTCTGCTTTCAAGTCTCACTGACACTCTCTATCACGACATTAGATTTAAAAGCCACTTAGGTACACTCGACAACAACTTACAAGCGAGCCTTCGTATTTCAGCGTACAAATACTTTTCTGTTGTATTTTATCTTTTTTTTTTTTAAGACAGTGTACTATTACTAATAAGTTCACTCTTTACAGTTTTAATTCGAAATTTAAGATATTTTAAAGAAACAAGAACAAGAATCTTCTTCAAAAATTTTCTCATAAAATTATTTAATTATTTCAAGTTGGCAAAAATTTATTTAAAACTATTTTTTGATATATAATTTAGAATATTATTTTCCACTCCGTGCTGATACTTCTGCTTGTTTGATACTGACTTCTCGTTAGACTGATACTTTGCCCAAAAAGTTCGAAGAAACTTATAAATCTCATTCTTAAAGTACTTTTTTAAATTCTTCCTTGACAAGAAATTTTGAGAAAACTCAATATAACATTAATTATGACGCATATAAAGATTAATTAATAAAAAAACGGAATAAAAAATGAATAACAAATAAAAAATTGTCGATAGAGCTCGACAAGATCTTAGATTTCATTCTCGAGATGTCTCGACTATTTCTTTAGTGAAAAGACTAAGGGCTTTCCGTGGCACAACGACGCGGACAGGCGGACAGAAGGCATTTTTCCCTCATCCGTAACTCGCACCGAAAGCGCTTTTGATCGTCGGCCGCGCGAGCGCGGCCGACGATTGCAGGCGTCGTCGTATTATTTTGTAGTAGTCGCCATTGAGAGAGATCTTTTTTTATGGTGGCCCCTACCACGCGCGCGCACCTTTATGTCGCGGCTGAATGGACAGGGCGAGCAGCGACTGCCGACTCCTCTATGAGATAATAGGCCCGCGAGGCCGTGCCCGTGCCATTCAGGCCCCGATCCCGGCGCCCGATCCGGATCGAATCGCGAGAGAGATCGAGAAGCGAGAGGCGAGGGCGGACATCGCCGCTGCGGCCCGCAGTCATGCTCACCATACAGAACGAGTGAGTACACCGCTTTCCGGAAGCACACCTACCAGCCAGCGGTTCTCCGACGGGGCGGGGGGGGGGAGGGGAAGACGAGGGATGAGCGATCGCGGACACCCTCTCGTCGTTGGCGAACGGTGAAAGCCGGTTACGCGGCCCGATGCTCAAGCGCGACGCGTCCTCGACCGATTGCGCGGGGATGACACACGAGCGTGGGCTGGGGTTGTGTGCCTCGCTCGACGCCGATCTCGATGATAAAGCTTTCGCCCTTTCGCAATCGGGGGGAGCTTTCGACTCGCGCGTCCTTTTAATCCGACAAGCGTTTTGCGATCGACCAGGCTTCGCCTTGTCGCGATTGAACGGTGAATAAAAAAAAAAAAAAGGAAAGAGAAAAAAATCCTCGTGGGGAAAGAAGGAGATCCGCGCATTTCGCCGTTCGTCCGACTGCACCCCCGCTTTTTTCGGATCGCTTTTTCGCGCATCCCTCGGCGTGTCCGCGATGCCGGGGTCTTCGCTCGCCAAGCTGCTTCGCGGCTGCTCTTCCTGGCGGACCCGGGGTTTCGTCGGGCTAGGCTTGCTAAATGGCTGCACGTTGATTCTCGCTGCATAGAGTGAGTATGCCACTTCGGGGGTGTCTTGAGAAACCGCGTCATGCATGTCGCGAACGCGTTGTCCTTTCGCACACAGCACGATCATGCAGCTATACATACGTTCCAAGCTTTCGAAACTGCTGTTGTACAGAGAGTAACGTGTTGAACTAATTTTTTTATCTTCTTTTCCTTTCTTCCGAACCTTCGCCCGAAGTCCTTGGGCTCGCGCGGTTGCCGGTTGAATTTCTCGTGTAAGAATAGAAGATACTTTTCGAAAAGTATGATGTTTTAGATAGTGGAGCTTATTCCGTTTTATTCCGTTCTCGAAAGAAGCTTTATTCCGACCAGCTTTTAATTGCAAGATTAGTTGATATTTAGGTCCATATTCTGGATCCTCTTTTGTCGAAAAGAGGATTCGGAATATGGGTTTAAGTGTACAAAATTGACGATTTGGGACGATCGACTCTCCCGATATTTTCGATGGGGAGAAATCGATTCCAAGTTGTACAAAGAGCTCGTAGACAAAAGCCAGCCCTCTGTTCATTCCGCACGTCAGTTTTTTCGTCATGGCTTTGTATCGTAGATCGCTTGAAGCTGCTACACTCTCACTCGTGGCAAGTTCTACGACTGTAACGTAGAGGTATATATACGCGAGCTTTAACATCACTTTAAATATTCGCTGTACGAATGTACGGCTCGCGAGTTTCCTCCCCCTCCCTCTGCCTCTCCCCCTCCCCCTGCGTTTTCCCTTACAAAGTGAATAGCAATAAGAACGACAACGCGGGATAATTAATTTCCGTAGCGTGGGTTCGCGTGGGATTTTCCGATAAAACAACGCTCGTCGATAGCGCGAATAATTCCACGCGTAAAAGAGCTTAATTAATCCCCTCCCTGTTTACGGCGGCATCCCTTTCTCACCCGCTTCGGGAACAGACGAGCGCCAGGATTCCCGTCGTCATCGGTCCGGACGTGCTTTGCGGGGCACGCACGGAGGGAGAAATCGTGTTTCGGTCTCCTCAATGCCGAGGCCGAGGATGAAACCTCGATAAAGCTCGATATCGAGAAGCAACTTCCGAGCTGCTTTATGACGATTCGCGATTTGTTCGACAGCTTAGCCGATCGCGTGCGTTGCGCGTGGTAAATCCCAGGTTGCATGCGAAGGGGATGGCGAAGGGGATGATAACGTGGCTCGAGTGTCGCAGTGTCTGCCGCCGGATTCCTGCATCATTCGCAATGAGAAAATATATTTAGATTGGGAAAATATAATCGAACTTTTACGACGCCACTGATCATAGCTAATAGCGCTATTTAAGTCTCTCAGAAATCAACTGGTTAAATCCATTCTTTGTAAATTTTTAGATTGTAGTAGTATGTTAATATCACGCTACATAATGCACAATTTCATCAATTTTTTTATTTTTACTTTTATAGAGATTTCATCGGTTTGGTTTTTGAGAAAATCACTTATCAATAAATAAATGTATATGTGTATGTTACGTGCATGTTACGTTTGTTTTTTATTCTGATAATACTAGAGAAAATATTTGTATAAATGTTCACATTTATTTAAAACAATATCTGATTGTACGATATTTTTTATCTCTCATGCATGTTTTTAAATTTTTACATTCAACGCAGCAGTATGTCGACTGACATATGTGTCATGTGTATTTATTCTGATTTTTTTTATTTAACTTTTATTGCATCGTGCTGATTTATATCGTATAATAATTAAACTTTAATGTGCTGTGCGCGAGTCACTTTGATTAACTTAGAGGTATGCAGTGAGAATGCATATTCAAAAGAGAGAATGAAATTATCAGAAATGCCCGCTTTGTAATCGCATCGCATTCCTCCGCGCAACATTCTCGTCAGCATCAGATTTAATTCCCATCGATCATGTGACATTTGCCCCAGATTGTTGCGCATGTATACACGAACACGCACACATACACAGAGAAAGAGAGGGTATTTTGAAAATTAACACTCGTATTTAAATAATTTAAAGTTTATCCTCCAGTCGATCAGACGAAATAAATACGATCCTTATTTTCCCGAATTCTTTCTGAAGTATCAATCTCCCAAAAACCAAAAGATTAAAGTGAGCCTTGATCTTCAGAATTTTCGAAAGAAATTTATGAAGATGTAGAGAGACCGTTCCGGGAAACTGTTATAAAAGCAGAGGGTTTGTGTAGATCCTCCGGTTCTGATCTGCATTCTAATCCTCCCTCGGTTCTTCCCTCGGATTTCCGGTCGCTCGACTCGTTAGTGGCGCAAGTGTTATCCTTGCATCGCCGATATGGATGCTTCTACGATGTTTCCAGGGCTGATGCGAAACTCGAGAACACATTTATCGTGGAATCGAGTCCTTGTACACACCACACACATACACACACACACACACACACACACACGCGCGCGCGCGCGCGCGCGCGCTGATTGTCCGACACAGTGGTTTACTCACACGCGCGCCGCGTTCACCATCTTTAAACGCATCAACGGTGTATCGATGTAATTTAGTGATTTCTAAAGTTTCGCGGATATTACATTTCCCCATTATCCGTTAATGAACCGTTAATGACAAAAGGAAGAAAAAAAAGAATCTGAAATTAATGGTCGTTAAATTGTTCGATCGAGGGAAACATTTTAGGAATATTATTTCCACGAATATCTCAGGAGTAATTTATTTTAATTCAGATCCAGATGCATTTCCAGGAGAAATCAAAGATTGATCTAGTTTGGGATAGATCAATAAAATGTAACGCACAGCACAGACAAAGAGATAGAGAGAGAGAGAGAGAGAGAGACAGAGAGAGAGGACGGAAGCGCGCTGCTGCAATTAACTGTCTGTGAGGCGGTCACCCTTCTCTTGTGCCTTACCAAGGCACACACCATTAGATTATGCATCAACGTTGTTGTAGTGCAGTTTATTACCGTGTTACTATGCACAGAGGCGAAAGGCAGAACGGAGATACACGCTGTGTGTAACGCTTCACGGTTCCTCTCGCCCAGGATTGTCAGAGTGATTTCCTTAGATCTTCAAAGGTCACGAAGATGTAGATGGAACTTTCCTGGAAAGGAGGAGAAACGGTCTTCAACCGCAAGAATCCAAGTGTGAGATAAAAAAGTAAAATAGTCCTTAAAGATTTCAAAAATTATTTAAATTTCATTGAATTTCACTGGATTTCACCTCTTCTCAAAATTCCAGAAGGAAAACATTCTATAAATGAACGAGTGGTTACATCATCAAAAGTTTTTCATTTGAAAAACTTGCAGCGCGATGCAGGAGCCATTGAAAAGCCATACGAATCACGAAGGAACCCATAACAGTTTATCGATTGACACATTAGGCGGTGTCTCGTTTTTTCCGCTCCGATATTAATATCACGGCGCCTATTTCAGACTCAGGGAGGATTCTTCTTGACGAATGGAGAAGAGTATCGGCGGGTTATTAATTTTTCTCTCCCTTAATGTGTAGCCTCGCGCAAAATCAGAGACGCTATTCAGAGACGGTGTCGTTTCCCGGCATAGAGGCAGCTTTTGACTTGGCCACTTTCGCGATCGACATCAAAGAGTCGCAATGAACCGCAGAAGGCCCCCGTTCCACGAGATCGCTTAATCTTTTCTCTTTTTTCCACTCCATACCCTCTATATATCCCGTGAATTCTACGGTGGATAACGAGGTGAGGGATGAAACGGGACGCAGCCGCGGGCGCAACTCCCTTTATTTTATCTCCGGGAACTTTCCTCGCTACGGGAATTCCAGTTTTCCGCCGCGTTACAATTACGAAGGCGGAATGAGGCATTTCGATTTAACAGCGGAATATCCGTGGCAATGAAATTGATCTACTTCAACGCGTAATTCTTAATTCGCCCGTCGAAAAGTTCCCGGCTGAAAGAAGATAACCTGACAAAATGAACTTTCAAAATGAATAAAGTAACGAAAGCTTTTTCGCTCGTTATTTCAAAGCGAACCGTGAGAATGATTTAATTTGAGGCGGAGATACGATCTGATTTTTAATAAACGGCGAATTCTTCTCTCTCTCTCTCTCTCTCTCTCTCTCTCTCTCTCTCTCTCTCTCTCTCTCTCTCTCTCTCTCTCGCTGAGTGTCAACACCGATGTTAGATATTGCAGCACTTGTTTTATTTCTCTTCACGGAACTCGATAACGCGGAAAAAATAGGACAAAGGACAAAGAGAGAATAACGCTCTAGTTGTTAAAAAAAAAAGAGGAGAAAAACGGAAAGGAGAATTATGTGAACATTTACGTGATGCTTTCTGTTATCGAGCTCGAATTGCATCCCCTTCGCAATTGCGAAGCTTTAAGCGGAGACAGAGAGAGAGAGAGAGAGAGAGAGAGAGAGAGAGAGAAAACCCTCTTTTTCCCTCTCATGGCGTAGTCGACTGTGACGCATTTTCTATTCTCACGTCGTGTTTAATTACGGAGACCCGCCGGCCGGCTTGTTATCCACCAAGCTTATCATTATTTCGCGATCGCGAAAGTTCGGACGTGCGCACGGCGCGGCGACGTATCAGCCGACAAGTCGGAAATAAAAGCTCGCCTCTCGTCGAACAATTCCATCGAGCAATTTCGCGACGCACAATCGAGCTGATAATGGATTTTTAATCGAATTCTCCGTGGCTTCTGAATTCCAATTACGCGACGATTACGTTGACGCATCTGGATTGTTAGATCAATCTGTCTCTGGGCTTTCGCGAACCGTTGAATTATATCCCTCCCGAGTCCGGAATTGTCAGAGGCTTGAATTGCCCGGCTCTCTTCGAATTTGCACATTTGCGGATTTATCCTCCGCCTTTTAAAATCTTCAATCGTCAAATTTTCACATTCCAAAATTTCCAAAAATCCTGAGGATCATCGAATTTTCGAAATGTCAAATAATTTCCAAACTAAAATAAAGTTCCACTTTTAAGTTAACAATTACATTCTGTATTCACCTTTTCAAAACTTTCAAAATTACGATTGTGCTTGTGACTGCGCTTGCGATCGCAATTGCATTTTAAAATTAAATTTAATTTTCGAAATTCCCTCGGGTGCACGAGGCGTACATCGATTGTACATAGGCAAAGCTTATCTCGGAGAGCAATTTTGCACAATTTAAAAATAAAATTTTACTCGGCGTTCAACACACCGTAATTCCCACGGTCTTTCCAGTATGTCGCCGCGCAACGGTTCTTGCGTGGCGGAAGTGAGCTCCGTGAGGAGCCTCTCATCGGACGATGTTTCGGCCAAGGCGAACCGGAAGAAGTCGTGTTGGGCCCGCGCGACCGACCCGGCGCATCGTCGCGGTCGGCGGATCCAGCTGCTGCAGATGCTGGTGCTGCCCTTCATACCGATCCTCGCCCTGATCGTGCAAACCGCCAACACTCTCCATGACATCCTGATCTACCGCCAGGAGGTGTCTGACATAGAGACGCAGGTGAGCGAATCGAGATTGCTCTTATCAGGAATTACTAATACATCAAATTGGGATGGAGAAAAAAACAGAAAACGTGAGTAGGGAAAGAAAATGCGAAATACATATATGAAAAGAAAAGGAAAAAGTAGCTAAATGCGAACCAAAAGCCAAGTCGAGAGGGAAGGTTAAGAAAAAAAGTAAAGAAAACAAAGGGATTTAATTAATCAACTTTGCGTCTTGACGACCAGAGGGTAGAATCCGTCAGAAAAATCCGACAGAAATCAGAATCGGTCGTGCGGAATGCGTTTTCCCCGTTTATTTTTCCCTATCTGAAATTTTTCATTTGGCATTATAAGCGGAAGCGGTTTATATTCATACGAGGAGTGTTCCTGTTATCTGAAAGCAAAATGTTAGCTCTGAAGTTTCCTCGAAGAGTCCATATATTAAAGCAATTTATCCGACGGTTCTATCTCATATATATTCTATGTGAGTTTCGCGGAAACTCCGGTTTTATAAATTGCTAGTTCAGCTAGTTGTCTCAGGTAAACGGCGAAAAGCTACACGCGCTCGCGCGCCCGCTTACGTTGCGCCCTGATAATTATGTAAAGAGCGTAATTAGGCTGGGTTGATATAATTCACCGATGATCGATCGGCGGCAACGGTTCGTTTGAGGGTAACAAGAGGGATGAACAAATACACCGCACCTAAGCGCTTTTACATCTGCGAATAGCAACCGTAGAGTGATCGAGGTGTTATTTGAAATATAATTTTCTTATCTTAAATAAAAAGTAAAAGGAAAATAAACGGCTGATGTCGACGTAATGCAAGATGCAAAATTTTAATTAATAAATTATAATAAAAGAAGATCGGTCTTATCTTCCAAAAAGTCCCGTTTTTTAACTTTAAGGAGAGTAAATCTGAAATTTTGACTACCACGTTTCGTAAACGAATAACATGGATGCGTTATTAATATAAAAGGAAAGAAACTTATAATAGGAAAGAAACTTCAATAATATCTTCAATAATATCTTACCGAAAGCGTGACAAAATCTATCGTGATTCAAAATGAAAAGATAAACGAGCGACTCCGTTTCGTCGTCGCTTTGCTTTGATATCGAGACGTGAGCTCGCGCGAGTTTTCATCGCGACGCGCGATCGTAATTTCACGATCGAGCGATAACAAACGGTATACGTTCGTCGTTTATCGGCTATCGGCGAGGAGATGCGAGCGGCTTACAATGGCGAAAATGATTTCGCTTTTCCGTCCGCGGGGGTGAGCGGGTGGGTCTGCAGCGCTTGAGGCTGTTGTTAATGAAAACATCCGTCGCTCCGTTGGGAATCGCGTCGATTCGATTTCCGATCTGAGCTGCGACGCCCGGCGCGGCACAAGAAATTACATTACAGCCGTTCTCGCGCGACGAGCCGGCTATTTTTATTTTATTCTCTCACGCACGTTCGGATTATCGACTCGCATATATACACGCCGAGCGCCATCGTCGCCCTTTTGCCACTTCGAGGTGACGAGCGCGTGCAAGGGATGATGAAATAAAATAAGAAGAGAGCGAGATGGGAGGGGACAGTGACGTAATTGATGTTTAGCCTGCCGTCGCAAGGAAAATATAATACTGAAAATAGCAAATTTTCAATTTATAAAATCTCCTTCGTCGATATACGTACTGAAAACAGATACGTTGTTTCGCTTTTTAATAAAATGGAAACGTCCAGGGATTTTTCGCTCTTCATTTTCGCCGATGCAGATTTTATTTTAATCACCTTTTTATGCTCATTTTAATTACTTTTATAAAATGTAAAATATTAAACTTCTTGTTAAATTTATTTCTTACGTTAGATCTTTTGATACGGGATAAATGTTTGAATGAAAAATATTTAAATATTTAAATATTATTATATTATCTTTAAAAATACCGAATAATTTTACGACTCTTTTCTTCCTAAAATTTATATCAATTTTGAATTTAAGAGGTTTACGTTAGATAAGCAAATGAATTTTGATTGACCGTAATGTGTAGAATATAATCTTAGTCTTAATTGTAAATTATTATCGCGTCGCTCCCCCTCGTCGTGGAGAGAAAATTTCCACTTCTACTTAATCGTCCTGTCCACAAAGATATTAGACGCAACCCTCTTGAAAGCGGAGGGTAGATCAAATCGAAATTCATCGTGATGCGACGTCGGTTATGGGAACGACGATTTTCGCTCTCGAATTACTTGTTTGACGAACGTTGCAAAGAATGGTCATCATTGTCGGCGACGTTAGATATATATCTATGTTTGCGATCGTACTCGTGCTTTTCTATGAGCGTTTCTCGCACACCCGTCGGTGCACCCCCGTTCTCCGCGACACACCCCCTACAATTTAACGTCGCGCTTATGGAAATTCCTCTTTCAGCTGCGAGACCAGATTCGAGGAATTGCCTTCTTTTTAATTTCCCCATTATCAAGCATTCGTTAATGCCGGTTAAAGCGAAATTTTGTCGCAACGAATATTCATTAGAGAATATTCATTAATGAGAATTTAACGTTATATAACATTATATAAATCATTTTACATTAATTACTTTTGTGATGGCATGTTAAATGAGAACGGAACGAATGAGTGCGATACAGAGAATGAAAATGTATGCCGCCGGCTAAAATTCAGGGAATGAGAGAGAAATAATCTAGGACACGAGAAAATTATGATAAAGAAACGCCGAGATTTTGTTGGATCAAATATTTGTAGAGCCAAACAGGATTGAATAGGATTTACTTAAATTCACACAATTTTGCCGTAAGGAAAAATTTGCCATAGTAATTAGATTTTGTTCACAAAAAACAGGATTCCACAGAATAAGTAAGATCGACAAAAATTAAAAAGAGCAAACAACAGCTGTAAATATCTTTAAGAATTCGTACATCCAATATCAAATCAAACGTGTTTAAAGTGGAAATTTTAATAACAAATGATAATCTTGGTGCTACATATATGTGTTAGAACGATCATAAATTTTTAATCGGATTCAGGCCCGATTGCACCAACGTTATTTTGAGTGACTTAAATATGTATCTGTCTTTATTTATTTAGAAAGAAAGACAAAGATATATATATACATGTTTAAATCTCGTCAAAATAACGTTGGCGCAATCGGGCCACAGTGATTATTAAAATCAACGTATTACAGACGTCCTGCCGTGTGCACGTTCGTTCCGGTCTTATCCTGATCCTTCCAGCAAGCTTTGCTGAGACCTCGTCGGAATAAGGATAAGCAGGACGACCTCTGACCCGGCCCGGGATGCCGGGCTCGTCTGGCTTAAAAGTTCATGGCACGCAAAGGCAAAGCCACGGATTATTCCGCTGTACGAGCGCTTTATTGGCAGAAAGCGAGTTGGCGGAGAAACTTTCTCTATTATAGTGATATCGTGAGGTTTACGGAGGCGTCAGATACAACTTCTTCGGCCGTGAATACGAAAGCTCGATGGCTCGCGGCGAGAGTTACTCCCGTTCGATGGACGGGAAAGATTGACGACGATACGTCAACGGCGCGACACTTAATTGCGATTGCCGTGCAATTTGCAAGCATGCCAATAATTATATCCCTAAGGATCGTAAAGCGATTTTATCACCGGCGCCATTAACGCGATATCGCTTGTTGCCGCGAGCCGAGTTGGGTTAAAATGAAAACAAGGAGAAAACTTTGCGAGCCTCTCAGACTGATGAGATTCCTTAATGTGGCCGAGGAATACGGCGGTCAAACAGGCGAAAACTTTGTAAGGAATTCTCGCGAGGTGGCAGAGATTTATGACTCGTTCCCGAGCTCCATCGTTCTAATAAAGGATCTTCGCGAGTCCGCGTGATCGGGAATTCAACGAATTCGAATCGGAAGCTAGAATTCGTAAATTGATAAATCTCCGTAAAAACGAAATGTCCTCTGCATTGCGCGGAGCGTGCAAGAAATACGACGTACGGGACGGTCCATTTCACGAGTGAGAAACCGAGGAAATCAGCCCTCGTATACTGGTGTAGAGGATATTTTTCCGCTGAGTTGAGACGAGACGAGACCCAAGAGTGGGTAGTGACTTCCCAATCGCTCGGGATTTCGAGTGCCACTCGATGCATGTCCCGTGAATGTTCTGCCACTCGAGGCCGTCCACTCGGTGTCCTTTCGCATCTTACAATTAGTCTTCTAACGGAAGTTCCGCGAGGATCCTGGACCATTATATCGACTCGAGCAATTCCTTGGTACACAGGAAGCATCCCCGGATGCACCGGATTGGAATTGCGAGATTCTCCTCGAGCTGTCAGAAAGCTACGTTCCTTCAATAGACGATTAAATTTTTTACTTCTTTCTTTTGTAATTCTACTTCAAATTCTTCTTCTTTTTTTTTTTAATTAGCACAGAAAGGATGATATTTGAAGAAATCTAAAAATTCGGACCAGACACAGATCCGAAAATAATTCTCTTGAACTAAGCTTTCTCTTTCCTCGAAGACACTCAAAAGTTGGAAGAATCAGAAGTTTTTACATAAGTATTTAACAAAAATTATTATTTTACAAAAATAATTATGTAAATAATTGATATTTAAAAAATTTATATTATATTTTTGCATCTCTGTGGCCACATTTTTATATACTTTAGCAAAATCTTCTTTCGATATCATGATGGAAGTGCGTTGGCTCTGATAGTCGATGCGTGCTCAACGACAATTGCAGGTGACGATAGCGACGGATCTGGGCAAAATGGTTACCAGGATGCAGCTGGAGAGATCCGAAGTGGCCTTCTTCATCTACACCAACGGCAACACTTTGAGGTATGCGTTTCACTTTTTCCAATTTTTCCCCTCACAGACAATGTCCATTTTCAGCTTTAAATTCCGTCGTTTGCCAATACCAATCGATTAAGTAATAATATAATTTAATATTTAATTTACTTAATATAATCTCTTTTTACGTTTCCTTAGCCCTTCGTATTTTTGATACGCTTTGTGCAATTATTGCTCTACCAGAGTGTCTAAAAGTCCCATCGATCCGATCATGTGTTCGTGCCACAGCGACGAAATGCGTCTCTTTATTCGATCGAGGCCGAGTATCGCCTCTTCCACTGCATTTCGCGTAATCAGAATGAATAGCTTTCCTCGAGTCTTCCGATCGAGACGAAACCAATCGAGACGAAACGCGCAGATGCGACACGTTTCTGCAAAACAAGCTTTTCGCGGAATATCTTAGCGGTCGCGACAACGGAAGGTCCTAATCAATTAGAACAAAACTGTTGCCGGTATTCTGGGTTAACTTTAAATATTTTCGTGACAATACATCGAACTGGCGGAAGAATTTTCTGCAAGAATTGCAGCTTTCGGTATTTTCCACGCTCATCTAAAGGAGATGATTACAAACTTACAGAATCGTACTTACTTTACAGAAATCGTATTCAAACTTAAACTGTCCACAATTAAAAATTCAATTTATATAAATTATTTAAATTCATTTGAATATAAAATTATTTTTCTTATGAAACTACCGAGATTTTCGAATTTCTTATTTTTTTTTTCATTCTTTTCGTGATTAATTATCTAACGAATATGTATATTCTTGTTCTCTGACGTACATTATTTTTACGTGTACGGTCACCTTTGTGCTTGATACGCTTAGGAAACTCCGTCCAGGCGAACTATTTCCTCCTTACTAATTCACTTTACGTCCTGCCCAACAACCAGGTCGAACTTGACGCAGAGATTCGCCATAACCGACCAGGATCTCCACAACATGAGCACGTGGCCGTTGGTGTCTGTGCCCAGGGACGAGAGCAAGACGCAAAAATACGACGTGGTGAGCAAGGAGGCCTTCCAAGCACGCCTGGAGGACTTCAGGTAAAGCGAATCGATCCGCGCGACGAAGGTCGTCTCCGAACTCCATCGCTCGCCACAAAGGCAGCCGACAACCGTGAAATCGCGCCCGCAAAATTCTGTCCTTAGTTTCTTAAATGAAGCCACATCTTTTCTCTCGGAGATTCGGACAATTAGACGAAACACGCAGAAAAAACAAATTAAAAAAAAAATATATATATATATATATAAAACAGGAAAATTATTAGACATCCAAGAGCGAGTTCGCCGACTAATTACCCCCCCCCCCCTTGGATCTGTTAAATAAAAATTCGTTTGATAAAAAATTGAAAATTACTCGATCCGTGATTATTAATTTGATTCTCGCCTGGTGTTCTCTACTTCAGCGTGATTCAATTGCAACAAATTCAGAAATCCTAACGGGTTGAAGTGCAGCTATTCAGCGTGGCACGTTAAGGACACGCTAGGGGCGACCGGGGTAAAATTCCACTTTGTGCAATCGTGCGACGTGCACGTTCGAGGCGGTTTCGCCTGCGCGGGAATTGTATTCTTCGTGCGCGGGCAATCTTTACCTAATTAGCTTAAGAGGCTTCCGCGCCGCTGCGGGTACACCTCGCCGTAATTATCCTGACGCGGAGAGGGGGAGGGGGAGGTAAAGGGGGCGGCGACGCGACACCCTTCGCGGCCGTAATTATTAAGACAAATTGCGGCTGCCCGCGCGAGCGGGTGGTATCGCTTTGAGCGTCGGTAACCGGCGGTTAATTCCCGTGTTAGCTTTACCCCTTTTCCGGGGGCGGACGCAGCCACGCCACCCGCCGGCATGGAAAGTTACGGCGGAAGCCCGTGCCGTTCTCCCTCGCGCCCTCGTCCCGACACTTGTTGAATTTCCATTCGGAGGACGAGTGGGGAATTCTCCTCTCTTTTACCGTTGTTCCCTCTCTCCCGCGGGCACGGGGGTGTCCCATTGGTAAATATGTTCCCGATATTTCAACGGCGGCTTGACGTGAGAGGTTCCACGAGCCGGCGAAGGCGAGGCTCTCTCAGAAAAAAAAAAACCCCCGATCCTCTTATGTAATTTATTTTTGTATTACTTATTATCTTGATCTGGGATTAATCGTTGAAATATGAAATGTGTTTCGAGCGAGAACAGAGAAGAGATAATTCACTTTGTTGAAAAACGTCCTTATAAAGCGAACGCGAGTTTGGAACGTATATTCGAATAAAAGGGGCGATTCTGCGAGAAAACCTTCGATATCGGATAATGAATTAACGAAATGTCGAAGTAAACGAGCGAAAATTACGCGGATAATTTTTGCACCGCTGCTGAAGTTCAGAAATTCGCGATCCTCCGAGCTCTCACTCTCTCGAAAGTTCTCTCGGTTATTCCGTTATTGCTTTATATTCTATCTTTTTTTTTTTTTTTTTTTTTTTTTGTATAGTATACAAACGAAAGTATTGGAATTTCTGGGCGACATGATTCGATAATGGAAAGCGGCGCATCGGCGAGCGATATTTCATCGTTAATGCTGGACACGCGTCGCACAGGGAGAAACCTTTCAGTGAAGGCGCGAGGGTGAGATGGGGGGATGATATATCAACTGGTACATCTCGAAAACACAACGTAAGATAACGCGTGGCGATACGACGACGACGAGGCCGCATCGCGATCGTATTTTCTCATGGAGGAAATAGGACGGCGCAAAAAGGAAAACTTGACCGTTCTGTTCGTCGATGTGTCGGCAAAGGGGGAGGAGAGAAACGAGCGGGATATAATTTCCTGGATTGGCCCCATAAAAGAAAATGGCTACGCGTGAAAGCGTACGGAATTTTTTTACGCGTGTCGCATGTGGGTTGCTTCGACACTTTCTTTCCGGTTTCACGGCGAGGCGACATCGCTTTAATATTTTGCGCAAAACCCCATATAACTACTTTTCCCATTTTATTTCCCGTTGAGGGAGAGGAAGAAGGGGGTGTTGCGTTGACAGGATAAAAAAACAGAGAAGAAACGCGCTTTTAACGAGGCAAGGTTGCCGAAGCGGCAGATTGTATGACGAGGAAAAAAAATTCATTATTTTTAATTAGGGTCTTAGGGGCTTTAATTAGAATAAAGCGATACGCCGCGCCACGTTTTTTATTTGATGGTACAACTAGCGATCCCCTCGCGAAAATACCATGGGATTGCATCGATCACTGCGAAATGTGGAAGCTCTCGGGGACGCGTCTCGCAAAAGGTTTCGCTTTGACGTTTGAAGGATGGGATTTTTTGAAAAATTCTCGGAAAAGTTCTCGACGGTCCGCGTTTAATATCTCGATGACGCTTAAACGACAAATGCAAACGCGAACGACACGACAGATCTTTGCGAAGCCATCACGTTTCGAAATCGATTCAAATATATATTAAATCTTCAGTCACGATTTAAATATATTTTTTTTTCTCCGTTGATATATTGTAAATAGAAATGAAACACGGATGTAAGAAGCTTTCCAATAAAAAGTTGTTTAATCCGTAATCTTTCGCATTTAAATTTCAAAGCAGCGTCGCGGAAACTATTGACAAAAAACACAAAGGCCTTTGCATCTCTTGTCGCTCTTTTGCCTTGCGTATAAAATAAAAAGGGGACGAGTGACAAAAGTTTCTTAATTACAAAATTTATCGGTCCGTTGGCGTCTCAATTTAAGATTAAAAAATTCTGTTACGCGTGGCCGGCGCGTTTTTTACGGTCGCTTTGATCGGGCGGACAGCGCCCGGCGATTTAATTAACGTAATTTCGGCGCCGGCGACATTGAGCGACGGGATAATTTAATCGGAAACGCCCTCATACACATCTCTCGATTAATCCTTTTCTCCTACCGTCTAATTATATGTGTAGCGGAGGGTCAAAAAGGCGTGGCGGAGATAAGCGAGGGGGCGGCCGTACATACGCTTTTATAATAGTCCCCCGGCGTGTCGCATTCGACTTGTCGCATCGATCGACGATAAAAATATTTAACCCTCACACCCTTCTCTTCGCACCCCCTGAGCGCACTTCGCAAAATCGAATGCAAATGCCCCTGACGCTCTTTTCAACTGGTAACACCACGCGTGCGAGGTGTTATTCTCTCGAGACACCACGTCAACATCGCTGCAAAATAGCCACATGTAATACCACCGTAATTTAAACTTGCAAAAAAAGTAATTAAAGAAAAAATATATCCACTGTTCTTTTGCCGAACAAATCGTCGATTATTTTTACGTAATACTCGCGTTTTTTCGAAGGTTTTCTCGATCAATTGCGAAACGCGTTATGCAAACGCGAAGAAAATAATGATCTCTCTTTCTGTTCTTTTTTTTTTCTTTGTTCTTTTTTTATTTTTTTTATTTTCTTTTCGAGTTAGATCACTCCTCCACCTCGGTTCACTCGAGCGAGTCCCACTTTACGTCTGGATTCGCGCCAGAATCGCGCCGATTTCAATGTATCGCGCTCGTCGCAATATTTATAAAAGGCACGTTTTTCATTCTGGCGAAGGTGAAAACGACATGCACAAGCCTCAACCTGACAGGCACGTACATCCGATAAATCGATAGGGTGATAAAGTATCGATATGGAAAGGCCGATTGCTCGCACGAAGAATATTTTGTGCCGCCCGCTTCTGCATTTCATTCTCATTTCGGCGCGACAATGCGCGCGCTGATCGCGTGTTTCTCGAATTTCCGCGCGGCGGAAACTTTAATTTTAATTTCGAGTCCGGCTTTGTCTACGTGACGTAATTGCGAAATATCTCAATCGTGTACCTTCATATCTTCCCTCTCCTGCCGATTGAAAATATGAATGCGCGTGTTATCGAGCATCGCGGTCTACCAGCGAAAATGCGAAAGGTCGCCAGACGAAAACATTTTTCCAAGTGATCGGAATATTTTTTTATCACGAATCGAGCTCAAACAACAGAAGTTTAACGTTCATATTAACTTTCGGGAGGATGATTTTTGGAAAGCAAAGATGTGAAACGGTCGAACAACTGTAAATAGACTTACAAAAAAAATTCGGGATTATTTAAAAATTGTTAAGGACAAGTTTTTCGCCGAAGGCGGTGTCTCGATGTCTTTGATTCCTTAACGACGCGTTTGCTTTGCAAGAAAGAAATCTCCGTGATGTCTCTCCGCTGATCGACGGCAAACAGGAAGAAATGAAAGCAGAAATAAGGCGGAAGAAGTTGCAGGCGGTTATCATACGGCCATGCATACGGAAGACAGGCGGCACATTTGTGTCAACTTCCGATATCAAGCCGATAACAAGCCGCTAACAATCCTTTGTCTTTCTATTACTAGGTTTTGGCCTGCGGGAAAAGAGACTTTCGCGAGCCGATCGATGCGGAAAGACATAACGAATTCTTTCGGATTTACCTCGTATTCTTACGCTTCTTGATGAAAATTTTACCTTAGTTAAAGGAGATCTTTATCTTTGAAAATTCTGAGATACGCCGTTTGTTCATCCACCTTATTTCCATATATCACTAATTCCAATATCACGGTAATTGTATAAATTGCACTCATCGATTTTCCTATCTATAATTACGTACGCTTATTAATTCAACTGTGTTACTTCACGCGACGATCTTTTCTCTCGTTTTCTCGGGAATTTCACTTCCAGAATACTCATCTTCCTCTCACATTTCATACATTCGATGTTTCGTACATTCCACATTTCTTCTGTCCAGGCAGCGGTTTATTGGTACATCATTCACACCGTTTACGTTTCCCTTTTGTTACCCATCATTCGTGGTTTAGCCGTCTCTTTGCTTAGAGCTATCAGGAGATGTTTATTCCGCGTTATTGCACGTCAAAGCTTTCTTGTCAAATGTCCACCCACTTCTTCGGCTCCCTTCTTCTCCTCTCCTTTTCTCTCTTCTTCAATAAATAATGTAGTTTATTTATTATATAAATACAGCGACGAGTGAATTTGTTTATCATTATATGCTACTCGCACTCGCGCTTCTTCTGCCAGCGTCACGATACGCTCGCTCTGTGATTATTCTCACGTGTCTTCCTGCCTTGCATTCTAGAGTAGGCTATCCCAGAAGACAGCAATAAAGCTGTCTATTTGTCTTTATAATAAAATTGTCTGTCTTCCTTTTTGTACCATCCTCTGATTTTCATTCTTCACATTTGTTCTCTCTCTCTCTCTCTCTCTTTCTCCCCTCCCCCCTCTCTCTCTCCCCCCTCTCGCTCTCGTTCTTGTTCTCGCTCTCGCTCTTTCTCTCTCTCGTGTTCTCTTTATGAGCAATGGAAGAGGTCGTCACACATGAGCGCGCGAGCGCCCATTTGGAGCAATAGACAGTATTTTTAGACTCCTGTCTTCTCTCTCTCTCTCTCTCTCTCTCTCTCTCTCTCTCTCTCTCTCCTTCTATCTCTGACTTTCTCTCTTTTCATATATCTTCTTCTTTGTCTCTCTCTCTCTCTCTCTCTCTCTCTCTCTCTCTCTCTCCCCCTTTTGTCTGCCTCTCCCTTTCCCTTCCCTGTCGTCGTCTGTTCGCGGTTAAATCTCGCCTCGACAACGTTCAACGTTGCACCGATCAGACCCCTCGTAGCAAATGCGAAGGTCTACTCGCCGATGTCACTATCGATCCGACATCCCGCCACGTGCGAATCGTCCAAGGCGACTCACACCTGTCCGAAGGATCGCGCGTGGCCTTTTTTTTTAGATCGTCGCCTCTCGCCGACGGGGGCGAGATCGTCTCCGAGACAATTCCGACGGAGGTGATAAAGGAGAAGGCTCAAATGAGAGAATTAACGACCAAATAAGGTGGAAACATAAAATGATGAACTAAATTAGTCACATAATATCTCTCAAGATGAACGTTTCGAACCTTACTTCTAATCCTCATCAGCATCGGTATGATGAAAAAAATTGAGATAACTTAAGAGAGATAATTTCGGAAATCTTTTTAAACATGTAAAAGATGTCTGGAATGAAAATTTTACGAGAGAAGATCGAATATCAAAAGTACGGAGAAATCGGATCACGTAAGATCCTCTTGATCCGCAGATTCAATTCCGTGCAGTTATATTTACATCGCGCGTTACGACTATCCGTCGACGGATGAGATATCGCGGATTCGGAGATTACGTTTCGATGTATGCGCACATCGACCGCGTTTTATGGTAGCTTAAGATATCGTTGATGCAGACGACGATTGGATTGAGCGCAAAACTCGTTTGTTTGTTTCCCGCAGGCAGAAAATAAGCTCGGAGAGCAGCATCACCGAGGTGATGACGTGGTACACGAACGTGAACGCCGCTATGCTGGACCACCTGACTAATCAGATCAAGGAGACGGACAACAGCGGGGTGTGGAGGTAAACAATGTCGGAAATCTCCCGAAAGAGCGGGGAAAATGACGACGGCGATCGTAATCCAAGCGCGTCTCTTGCGGGAGGAGGAGATTACATGGGAAACTTCCCGTTTCAGGTATCTGATAGCCTTCAAGAATCTTTTGCGGAGCATCGAGAGCCTCGGTATCGCCTCCGTCGAGGGAATCAATTACTTCGGCCGAGGTATTCTTCTCGGGGATAACTACATTAGTTACGTCCGCCACGAGGCACTGGGCCGCGACCTCTTGAATGCCGCCCTGACGTACGTGCCATCCCTGAAGAAGTTTTACAACGAAATCACGCGCACCATGCCCGATTACGGCAAGATCAAGGCAAGGTAAAACGTCTTTCCCGCCTTCGTCTCTCTCTCTCCGCCCTCTCCCGTAGACGGTCACGCGCGAGAATATTTTCGCCAAAAGAGGAAAAAAAAAAAAAAAAAAAAAGAATTATTAATAACTAACGGCGTAACAGGCAGATGATAGATTACGGCAATAAGAGCGCGCAAACAGGACGAGACATGCGAACGAACATTTTGCATTCTCTTCCCAGGCGGGACGAGATCCTGCGGAATCAAAAGAGGAAGCCGAGCGTGGAGGATGCAATCACTTACTTCGACTCGATGGCCACTTACATCGACGAGCTGCGTAAGCTGCAGCGGGAATTGCGTCACATGATAAGGTAGCAAATCCTCATAATGGAATTGTCCTCTCGTCTCGATTTGTCTCCGCGAGAGACGAGTACACGGGGTGTATTTGGTAATTGCTACCGTAATCGGGAAAGTATCGATCTCCGCGGGATGGGACGATTTGCGAGAGAAATTTCTCCTTGGAAATCTTTCGACGCGCGATTAATCATAATTTATTTCGGAGAATGTACAGCCGCGCTCATGTACGGGTAAATTCGTTAAATTGGATTTCAATAGACGTCAAATCAATGTTTCTAACAAGGCAGATTTTCTCCGCTTTTTGTTTTTGCTCAGTGATATTTATGCGCTGTTTCACTAGGCGCACTTCAATAAAATCTAATGATGATAAAATTGGATTTTAAGAATATAAAGTATTTTAAGTATTCGAGGTAATTTACGTAAAGTTTCATTGAATTTTTATTAAGCGTACGAAACAAGATGCTATAAATAAAATTAAATTTTTATTAGAACAACTAATCTCTGCATTGCAATAAAGCTTTACATAAATCAGCTTGAATACTTAAAATATTTATATAAAAAAAATTGAATTTTTTCTCATTATTCCTTAATTATATTTCCATTAGAGCACATTTCTATTTATTTACTTAAATAATTTTTTATTTAGATTCTAAATCATTACTAAACTTGTTGTATCATTTTTAAGTGCAATTTAAATTTGGATAATTTAATCGATAAATTATTAATATTAATCTGTAAATTCTTCATAATTTTTTTATTGAAAATATAAATATATATATATATATATATATATATATATATAATATTATAAAAATAGATCAAACAACAGAATTTCTCAGTTTCTCGTTTGTTACTTAGTAAAATATCTCAATACAATTTATTTAATTTAATTTTGCTAGTCTCTTGATGTTAAATGAATTGACTGTTTTATAATATTTATTGTTTGATAACGTTTAATAATGCTTTAGTAAATTAATCTCGTAATATTTATTGCTTGATAACTTTTAATAACGCTTCATTAAATTACCTGTGAAATATGTTGATCGCCGTGTGATATACAGGGATTACGTCAATTCGACGTTACAAGATGCGAGCAACAAGGAAGTCGCAGGGATCGCTATTGTCGTTCTGGTGTTGGTGGTATCCCCCATCATTATCATACTGATGCGCAACGCCGTCGCCACCATTCAGGTTTGTGCTCGACGATTCAAAGCCGTCGATTTGATTTCCTTTCATGCTACACACGACTCTCTTTGACGACGTGGCGTTCGCAGTAATTTGTATACAGGATGTAATACGAGCTTCAATTTTCATCGCGGTTTATTTTTTTTTTTTTAGCAGAATTCTGATTTTTCCTTGATTAGAGGTCGAGTCATTCTGGAAGTACACGTTTCGTAAAAACATCCGAGTTACAGATGATTGAAATTGAAAAACAAGTTACCTAGAGTATTTTCTCATTCCATGAAAGAAATTAATAACATTTCCGATGGATAGATTCAGTGTCTTTTTTTTTTTTTTATCAACGGATCATATAAATTGGATTAAAATTCGCAATTCTTTCACGATTCTTTTCGATCGTCGGTTGTAGACGTTAATTTTGTTCATTCGGATGCGGAATTCACAGGAAGAACTATGAGAAACGTGATTATGCTTTAATTAGTTCACATCACGACAAATCTTACAACTCGAAATTCCGAACTCTGTAGGCCGCGAGATCGTCGACGAATAAATCACGTGTTGTGGGACTGACGTCTCAATGGAGAGTCAGTTGTTGAAGTCTAGGTCACGATGAGAGAAGAGAGAATTTTTTTCAATCTCTGATCAAAAACATTTTTATTATTCGTAAAATTTTATTATTCGTAAAATTCGTAAAATTTTATTATTCGTAAAATTTGATTCTATCTAAAATTAATAGGCGATATCAATCTCTTGATCGCCATTTGCCGTTTAGTTCTTATTATTCAAGTTCAAAGTTATCGTGACGATTCAATTTACTAATTGCAGATGTACGCCGCGAATTTGTCTCAAAAGGCACGCGAACTCAAACGTGAGAAGAGAAAAAGCGACACTTTGCTTTTCCAAATGCTTCCACCTAGCGTTGCCCAGCAACTCAAGCAGACTCAACAGGTGAACCGAAATATCTCGAATCGCTTAAATTAATTTAAAAAGTTTTAAAATTCAAAGGATACTTTTTGGATATTTTCGTGGTTGCGTGATATTTAACGCTCGATCACTCTCGAACGAAAATCTCTTTCTTAAAAATCCTTAAGTTTCTCTATAAAATCTTAATTGCAATTTTTGAAATTAACAAATTTAGCATAAATAAATTTTGCATAAACGCAATCATTTTTTTAAAGTCTCACTTTTTCAAAACTCCTTTCTTTTTCTTTTAAAACAAATTTTTATAAAACTTTTAATAAAAAAATTCTTTAATCCTTTAACTCTATAATATTATTAAACGCTGTCAATTTTAATATTGTCTTGCATCATTCTTTAAATGATCGATCGTGAAGGATAAGAAAAAAGTTTCTTTTTCATTTTTTCTGCTATCTGTCTTCCACGATCGAGGGATTCGTAATTTTTTTTCTTTTTTTTTTTTGTTCATCAGGTACCAGCGGAGTATTACGAGGCGGTGACTGTCTACTTCAGCGACATAGTCGGTTTCACGGAGATCGCCGCGGAAAACACACCTCTCGAGGTACATCATCGCCCATTCTGTTTCCCACAGGAATGACCGATCGATCCTGAAGCGAATTGCTAAATTACGCAGAAGTTCCATCGCACGGTGTTCCCGCTCGTTGTCGCGATGATGAAATCGCGCGCATACCACGCGAATTCCTGCGGGATGCACGCAAGGGACTATTCCGAATCGCACGTGTGGCAATTGATCATTCATCCACCTGTGCGCCATTCTCATCCCTCTCGTATTCATCACTCATCATTATCCCATCATTTGCCCGAACGATCGCCATTTGCCCGAACGATCGTTCGTATTATTTATTTAATCTCGGTGATTACAATCCGATCAGACTTAAATTAATTTTCAATTTTACACGTGAAGTACGATGAAACGTGTGTGACGAATGATTCACGTCGGTGGTATCTGCATAACGCGGTAATGAGAAAGCTGGCGTTTCTTCCAGGTGGTGACGTTCCTCAACTCGATCTACAAGCTGTTCGACGCGCGAATCGAGTGTTACGACGTCTACAAGGTGGAGACCATCGGGGATTCTTACATGGTCGCTTCTGGTCTACCTGTTAGAAATGGTAAAAGTACGAAACCCCTCAACTCCTCTTGCCGTCCGTCATCTTGCTCGATCTTGCTTGGTAAATGCACCGTTTCCCTTCTTCGTGCACATAAATTTCACAATCCCTGAATAAATAAGTGCATTTCGTTCTTGCATTAGCAATGCTTGCGTTATTACGAACAGATTTTGTTCCTTATTTCCAGGTGACAAGCATGTGTCCGAGATCGCCACCATGGCGTTAGATCTGCTGGCGGCATCGTCCGTGTTCCAGGTGCCCAAACGCCCTGGCGAACGGCTGCAGATACGAAGCGGGGCCCACACCGGTCCCGTCGTGGCCGGTATCGTCGGCAGCAAGATGCCTCGTTATTGCCTCTTCGGCGACACCGTGAACACCGCGAGTCGCATGGAATCGACCGGTGAAGGTAGAAATTTGAGACTCCGTAGTTAAAATAACGGCAAGAAGTTGAGCCATGAATCATGAAGATATTCTTCGCAATTTCCATTTTCTTCAAATTTATTTCACTATCTCTATTCTACTTATATATTTATTATTATATTTTAATATACTGATTAATTTTTTTTATGTTTTTTTTTACACACAAGCTTTACGGATTCACATCAGCTTGGAAATGAAGAAGGCGCTCGACGCGGTGGGCGGTTTCAAAATCGAGCACCGTGGTCTCGTTGACGTGAAAGTAAGTTGTTTAAATATAAATATAAATATAAATATAAGTTTAAATATGAATATAAATATAAATATCCTTTTCTCATTTTGTTATATCTATACACTACATTCTAAGAATATATCAAGATAAATTTTAGATTATTGGATAATTAATTTTCTTTGTCGACAATTAATCAATTTTGAACAATTCCGTTTTTTTTTTTTTTTTTTTTTTTTTTTTTTTTTTTTTTTTTTTACGTGATTTTTATCTCGGACTTCGCTTCTCTCAGGGCAAGGGCCTCATGGACACTTACTGGTTGGAATGCAAGGACGGCGGTATCGCGCGCGCTGCCGAGCTCGATCTGCCATCATTCTTCGAAGACGTGCGACCGGTCTTCATGCGGCGCCTTCGCGAAGAGGGCACTCTCTGATGCGAGCCGTATTCCCGCCGGGACCTCTGGTACCTAAACCGACGCCCGAACCCATGCATCGTCCGGTTGTCCCAACCGAATCTGATTGACCATCTGAAGCCACGGGGCCAGGGCCGCAAGAACCGGCTGTCCCATCCGAATCTGCACATCACCCCCGTCAAGGCGCCGCCGCAGTCGCAGTCGAGCATCGAGTCCCAGGACTCGGGTACCTACGAGGGCACCCGCTCAACCACCCCCTGTCCACCGAGTTACTCACCCGCGAGTCAGCGTAGCCGTTACTCGCAGCCAAATCTGCCGACTCTGCTGATCTCGTACGATCGGCGATCGGGCGGCTCGCCGGATCGGCGTATTCGCATGTCGCAACCGACCCTCAATTCCAGCCTGAGCGGCATCAATTCGTTCAACTTCGGCATGCACCGCGGCAGCGGCGGCGGACGCCTATCCTACACCAGCCTGCGTGCCACCTCGGGCGACAACAGCATCAACGAGGAGGAGAGACTGTCGACGCCGAACGTGCACGCCCTGGGTGGCAGCGTGAGCCCCCGCGGTAGTCTGACGATGGAGAGGAGCTCGTCGCGGCTGTCACAGCCGGACGTGCGCCGATTCGCCCTGCGGCAGGACAAGCGCGAACGGCTGTCGCAGCCTACCCTCGTCACCGGCGATTACTACCCCGGCCGAGTGCAGCAGCGACTGTCCCAACCGTGCCTGAGCACCGGCCGGGAGATCGGCGGTGTCGGCATGCACTCACCCTCGCCGCCGCCCTTCCCCCTCAAGCACAAGAGATTCGTGCCAGCCGTTCTGCAAGCCAGCCAGCGCGACCGTCTGTCGCAGCTGGACATCGGCTCCAAGTATCGAAACATCAAGGACAACAACGCGCAGGTGAAGTTTAATCGCGATCGGTTCTCGATACCGGAACTGGAAACGCAGAACGACCTGCGACTGATCGCCGGCACGCCCAAGCAGCGCTTCAGCCTGGACAGCCAGCTGGCAAAGCAGCGCTTCAGCTTGGACAGCCAGGACAGCTGCAAGTCGCGACTCCTGCCGATCGCCAGCTCGCCGATCTTCGAACACCAGCAGATGAAGACCGAGGAGCTCACGGGAATAACGTCCGACAAGCTGAAGAGCCCCACCTGCGAGGTTCTCCAGAGCGTGATCGTCGCGAGCACGTCGCCGATCTTCCCGCCCGGCGAGAGGCGGTTCCTCGCGCCGGACTTCCCGTTCACCGGCAGGAAAACGTCGACGTTGCCGTCGCCGCCCAAGTCCGAGATCATCCCGTTCTCGAAGGCGCGCTCCTCCGGCAAACCGCCGCCGATCCCGGTCCGAGAGAGGATGTCGGTACCGGAGATCAGGAATTCAAGCCTGCGCCGGTTGCTGGACCCGCCTGTCCGGCAGCGGCACAGCATCGCCGGCAATCTGCGGCAGTCGCTGCTGTCGCCGGTGAAGCTGCCGGAGTTCGGCACCGGCGGCAGAAAGTCGCCGCGATACTCGATCGACGACGCGCTCGAAAAGCTGAAGAGGATCGAGAAGGAGGAGAACCGACAGAACCAGGAGACGAGCGAGAAGGAGCAGGAGGTCAAGGAGCAGGATCAACAGCGACAGGAGAAGGAGCCGAAGCACATCCAGCGGCACTACTCGTACACGTACGAGACGCCCGGTAGCGACGAGAGCGGCAGCGTCTCGACCCTCGGCAAGCTGAGCGTGGGCGGCACGCCGAAGCGCAAGTACCTCGAGAGCAACTTCGACGAGAACGAGCAGGTGATCACGACGGTGATCGAGACGGAGGTGCCGATGATCCTGCCGAACACGCCCGGCAAGTACGCGAAGAAGGCGCAGGCGTACTCGAACGAGACACCCAAGTGGATTCGAAAGTATCTGGAGAACGAGAGCCCGAAGGTGGGTGGTAGGAAGACCTCCACTACCGGCAAGGACCAGGTCGACAGGACGAACCGCAGGAATAGCCGCAGAAAGAGCTCGCTGGAGTCGATCGAGGCGGTGACGAGGAAGCCCGAGGAGAAGACCCGCTCCAAGTCCGCCAGCTGCGAGGAGAGGAGTGCCAAGGGTGTCACGGAGCAGAAGGATGGCATGAGGGAGACCTACGTGAGAATCGTGCCGTCCAACAATGCCCAACAGGAGAACAGATACGAGATCGGTGTGGAGAACACCGCGACCTGGACGAAGACCGACGGGCGGGGTCTCTACGGCGATGACACCGACACGGACGATTCCACATCGGTCTAAACCGATGGAGAAGCTGAAGAAGAAACGGACGAAACGTCGAAATTCGATCGCTCTGATTGTCACCTGCTGATTATGGCATGATGGCAATCTTGAAGAAATGAAAAACGAATTCAATTATTTTGATAAGTATGCATCTCGGAATAAGTTACACGATCATCTTTCTCGAGTAAAAAAATATTGAAGAAATCACAATTTACGTTGTTATAGAAATTTGTATTAGTAATTGAAAATGATTGGGATGATCGAATTAAATGATTGATCGTGTACTCGAATGCGGATCAGTCTCACTCCAGGATTATTGATGAACTAATTATTATTATTATTATTTTCAAAGGTATATCAATCAAGATGATATACCTATTAATTAAATTACTTAATTAACAAATACAGATCTTCAAAGAATGCAGACTTTTACACTTTTCGACTTGAGAATTTTCCTTTGTAAAGAATATGAAATTCTCATCGCAGTTAACATTTTAACGAAAAACATTGTAATATCTCGAATATTATCGTAACGTAAAAATATTTGCACGACGGAATTCTCCCAGTTTAAGTTTACACAGCCCTTTTACGTAATAAAAGACTGAAGAAAATATATGTACACCCAGAGTGCTATGCGCATGAGATCAGTGAAACGAATCCAGCACAAGCGAGACTGTACACCTTGATCAAGGCAGACACGAGAGAGATCGACGCAAGAAAAAGGAAAAAGATGATCTCGAACAGAAATCTCGGATATTTTGTACTTAAATATGTTACTATTCTTCCGATAGAACGAACCGGAAGTAAAAGCCGAATGCGGACATCTATTTTTGCACAAACAGAGGATCACGATATGTATACACGCGATATTCCGCATGCATTCAGCCTAAATGAAAGTCAGATTTGTGCTTCATTGATTTCCTTGATTCCGAAATGATTTCTGCTTTATATATATCTCGAATGTCCAAGAGGAGAGCCAGGAAGAATATATAGAGCGATCGAGAAAATGGAGAAAAATTTTGATCTTCGTCAAAATCGCATGTCAAAATTGACACAGCTCTTTGGAGCTCGTTTATTTTGGATCATTGAGCTACGTGTTTTTCGTTCGAATTTCGAACTATGTGAAACCATTCGATCGTTTTGTGATGTGTATTTTGTGCACTATTTTTATCAAGCCTATAGAAATTAAGTGTAAAGATAATCACCTTGTACATATATACATCAGCTACAGAATTATAATATATTGCTGGATGTCGATCGTTGCATTGTTACGTCGAATTTGTGAGTTTAATGTTCTTGAACGTACAAACTTTTCATTTTTTTCATCGGAAAGATACTCTTCGCTTGCAAATACTGTGTCGGATTTTCGCGATTATACGTACTTTTAATCACAAAATCAAATTTATTTAGCGTAACATACAACGCGGGAAAAAGTTCATTTTTTGATGATACTAGTCATTAACACAACTTTACGAGCGATATATACGGATATATATAGGATGCCATCAATAAATTGTCTTTACAAAAAATTAATTAATAATAAACAGATAGCATTCCTCTAACATTTAATTTTTTAATCTGATTACACTGCTTTATTTATTTCCATTATTGATCAAGATTCAAGTTACAATTATTGATATTTAGCAATTTATGAAGCTCTTCTTTAAACATTCTATTTCTTATCTAAAAATTTATATAAATTTTTTTTTATCAAAAATAAATTTACTTGTTATATGTCAATTGTGAATAGGTAGAAAAATCTGGATGCTTTAAATAAAAAATTATTTTAATGTATCAAGTAATTTTATATATATATATATATATATATATATATATATATATATATATATATATGAACTGTTTTATTTATATTTATAATACATTCATAATTTATTAAAAAATTTTTTCAAATAGCTATTTTTTTATTTATTCAGATATTATTTTCAAGTAAATTTTTCCTTATGAACATTTATTTTTCTGTTTTGTTAAGAACATTGAATATTCTATTTAAGCGTCCTGTATATATACATATGATCTTTCCGCAAATATTCTAATATGAACGCGAATGTATAAGTTGAGTAGTTTTTATTTTTTTTAGTTGTATGTCATTATACTCCTATACACACATATATAATATTTGTATGGCATTTAATGAGTAAAGATGTTAAATATTAGCAAGTGAAAGTACACATAGAATAATATATTATACTTTGTAAAAAAACCTCTGCCCTTTATGTACATCCGATTATATATAGATCAAAATATATACTCCATTGTTATAGCCTGAAAGAATTTTTTAAATCCCTTGATCATATAATTTTTTACATTATCACACTGCGATAACTTTGCATATATTATTCGAATTCTTTGTATCTTACATCATTTTCTCACTGTCAGTTTAATTTCTTCGCTTTTCTGAAAATTAATTAAAAAATTTTCTCGTTTTTAAAATGCGTGAAAATGAACTTTATTATATGTAAAAAAGAATATTCCAAAGAAAATGACGACGGTTGTGAAAATTCTATTCTACATTCCAATAATTACAAGACAAATTCCACAAGAAGCCGTAGATGAATTCGGTATGAGTTGTCTATATAAGTTGTCTGCAAATGCAGCTTCTCTGTAGCCGATGAGCATGATTGAATGAATAATTGGCATAAAAGTTTTCCTAGCTAGACATGATGCACCATCAGATAACATATTTATTGTGAAGACGGTGTTCCTTGAGACATGGCATTGAGCAGAAACGATTGGCGTTGTACTCGAAAGGCACCTTATTAGTCATATCAATAGCGCATTGGAAACATCGCGATATCACAGTGTATCCTGCGCTCAACATCCGGTTCTGCGTGACCAATGCTCTCTATAAAACAAAAAGAAAGAAATAAAATATCAAAATCGACACTAACGGAAGCTGTTAACAAAAGCTATTAAAATGCACTTTCAATGAACTTTACCTTTTCTCCATCGCTGAGATTAAGGAACCTCTGCTTCTCGTTTTCCTCCTGTTTCTTCAATTCAAATTCCTTTCTTTTAACTTTTTCTTTGAAGCGTTTCAACTTTCGTTGCTGTCTTTTCTTCTCTGCTTCCGCTTGCTCAATCTCATCCGAGAGCGGCCCAGGTATTTGAGACTAAGTTGAGTCAGACATTAAAAAATAATATAATTTATAGATTTAATGAAATTTGTTGATAAATATATCAAAATGCAACGTTCCATTAATAATACCTTTTGATAATTAAATTTGTCCGGATTAGCTTCCATAAATCTTCTGAAGGTATTTCTAGTCTTTTTATCATTCGCAGCGGCATAAGGCGTTTGTAATTTTTTATTTTTATTGCAAGGATCAGATCCAATTTCCAGTAATAACCTAAGGACAAATAGAGTTATATAAAATCATCCAAAATTTTATTAAATAGTAAGTTATAATATTTATTCTACAATAAATAAAATATAATGCACTCACCACACTTGTTCGTAATGTCCACCAAGCGCCGCCAAATGCAACATCGTGTTACCGTCCTCATTAGTATCGTTTACCAACTTCGCCACATTGTCCGTGTTCACGAGAGTATTATTGGATATAGCGCAATTATCTATAATATCTTTTTTGTTCTGTTCCTCCTCGCATTCTTTAATTTTAGCTAGCAAGTTATCAATAACCGATGATAATAAGTCATTATCGCCTTGCTTACAGGCAGTCCACAATTTAGTTTTAGCATCGGATAGCACTTCGTTATTTACCGGAGCTAAAAACAATATAGAAAAATCATATTTTTATATTATGTAATTTAAATGGAACATTTTCTTATACTCTTAAATTGTTATAAAAAAATTTCTAGAAATTATAAATTTAATATAGATAATCTATTTTAAAAAAAATTGAGATTTACCATCTTTCTTTACTTTTTTCTTTTGCCGGTGAGCTTTCTTGTTTTTCATGTATCTTGGCACAGTATCTTGAAACGCTTGTAAATTCTCCCTGAATGATGTTTCAAAGTCTTCTTCAATTAAGGAGATGTCTAATGGAAGATTTGTATCCATTTCAGATTCAGAAGATGATTGAGCTAATTTAAGAATAATATCTGTAAAATAAAAAGTCTCTATAATCCAGCATAAATATATAAAATAACATAAATAAAATATTTCTTAATAATAATCACATATATTTAATAAAACTTTGATCGTTTTAAATTTAATTATTTATATTTTAATAATGCGTACCTGGCAGTGGCCGATTCGGACTTTTCCTCGGTTTCGCTCTATCTATGTGCGGACGGGAATTACGATGTTGTTTTTCTGGAGTAGATTGCGCAGGTGCTTTAATCTTATCACTCTCCTGTGGATTACCAGTATTAGAATTATATTTGGTAATTTCTCCCTCGGGTATCTCGCTCATGATCTCTGGTTTTGAGATCTTCTTACGTATGGGCTGTCTTGGAGAATTGGGGAAACAATCCGTGAAATCTGCCGCGGAGCCTTCGTTATAAAAAATAAATCGATTGGTATGATAAATCAATTAAATACGATCACAAAAGTTTATGACCAACTGTTTACCATAAATTTCCATGGTGCTTAATATATCATATACCCTTTTAACTTCTCTAAATGTTGCTCTGCGAGTAGGAAATGGCAGTGGTCTTATTCTAAAATCATTCTTATCTAAGGGAGGATTCTTGCCACCAAAGAGCACTGTGCGATTATGCGGACCGACCGCTCGATACAAAATAGCTGATGAATTATTGATGTGCATTGACCATGACTCCAATATCTCTTGCACATGCTAAAAGAATCAAATTTACAAAATTATATAATTGTTAAAGAATTCATTGATCTCTATGAAATTGAGTAAACTCAAATATACCTGAATAAGCGACGCTTCGTTATATCTCCGTAAACTAGCGCCGGCACTTTTTGCATGATTACCATTCGTACGGGAGCTCTGAGCAAAGCCTTGTTTCGCCCGCACGGTATAAGAATGGAAGGTCTTATGCACGATAGGCTCACCATCTGCGATATACATCAAAGCGAACGGATATAACAATCATGTATACCTACAAAAAACTTATTAAGATACATTACCTTGAAATACAGCAGCGGCAAAGTGTCCACCGCCGACCATGATGACCGTCCACTTAGTCTTTTTCCCACTGTCCAACGCCTGAGTAATCATCTCGCTATCTTTTTCGGGAATGTCCTAAAACGTAAGTGCATATCTCCCGATCTGGCAACTATAGAGCACGCCAAGTGACTCTAACAAAGTAGATTAAGTTTCAAGATAATGCCTCTGTACGCGAGCATATCTTTTAAGCACGCGTAACAGTAACGTAGCGCATGAATCTATTAAACGTCTTTCTAATTGAGGATAATCAAACACACCTTTTTATGATGCAGCAGACACCGGTAGATGCTAAATATGTTGCCATCGTCGTTTTCAAAGAACACCTTGGTATGGCGGCTCGCAACGACTTGCAATTTCCGTTCCTTGGACATCTCCTCGTTGTACTCCGTGTCCGAAATATCAGACTCGATCGTCCTCCCGCGTCTTTCTGACATCTTTTTAGACCTGCCAAGTCCAGTCTTGGTTGCCGGCTCGTTTTTGGTTTGCTCATTAGACGAGGTCCCAGTCTCCGAAGTACCAGCATCGTCCTCGTTCTCGGACTCTACCTCGCTACCGGACAGGCTAGACATGTCGCCTACAAAATTTCCACATGCCTAACTGTTCTTCGCCGTGTACTTCATCTCAGACTGTACCTTCGCCGGCCAACCTATTGAAACTGTCCTCGGTAATGGACTTCAAGCCGTTCAGATGTTGCTTCAAATTATAGCGATGCCAATCTAACTTGTAGTGCAGTCTTTGTTGCGCCTTGTCCTCAAACTCGGTGTTACAGTAGGAACAGCACAGAGAATCAGACACTACCAGTTGACTTAATAGCTGGTCATTATCAGGCACTGCAAAATGGAAAATTCTATATATAGAATATTATTAAACTGTTAGTCATTGTTCAACTGTTAAACATTTCTTTCCTTCCTTCATACAAACTGAAGAAACTGAAGAAATTGGTTTTCCTGATTTCTGAGAATAATAATTTTATCATAAGACAATAATAAACTTTCTATATCAAAGATTGCTCTCTTTGCTCTGATGAAATGAATTCTAATACAAAATGTTATCATTAATAATGTTAATCATAATCAAAGTTGGATAGTAATAACTATAGTTAATCAGTTACAAGTTATGAAGAACTAATTAATTATAACTAATTACTTACAAGTTATGAAGAACTTTTAACTTAATTAATTTCAAATGAGATTAACTTTTAATGTTAATTAATTATACTTTTTAAAACATTCATTTTAACTTCCTTCTCGGAATTAAGATTTTTTTGTTTCATTTCATTTTTTTTTATCGTTTAAAGTAATCTAATTATAATAATCTAATTATAAAAAGTTATAGCATTTTATAATTTAATATAAATGTTTTTTTTAGAATTAGCTTTTAATTTAGCTGAAATTAATTTAATTTTAACATAACTCTCTAAAATTAATTTGCTTAATTTTGATTATGATATAGTAGTAATTTGTAAATCACTATATACATTTTGAAGAAAATATCCCTGAAAACTTCAAAATAATATAATTAAACTTCCCTTAATTTAAGTTTCATTTTTCTACAGTCAAAGGAGACTAGTATAATTAATTTCCTGATTAATAATTAATATTTTTCTGATTGGAGATATGAAAAAATTTTTGTTATAATACTCTAACATATCAATATTTTTTATAAAATTGAATGTCAGCATATAGAATATTAATGTGGAAAAAGATGCTTCTTGTTACATCGTATAATCATGAGAATGTAAGTTCGCTCGATGCCTTTCACTTTTGTCAAACGTCATGTATGTATGTATGTGCTTCAGCCACGTTCTCTAGTTACACCTTCTGCACCTGATCGCACTCCTCCAAACGTCTGTTTCCGGGAAGAAATGTGAAATTAGATGTATTTCACTACTCAATGGAAGAAACACAAACACAGCTTGGAGCCAACAGATAGCTGTCGCCTCCAGACTTTCGGTCGCGAGTTCCTCCGTTCTAATTAAAACACTCGTGGCTCACCATAGGAAGTCGGCGACTGCATGCACCGCGCAACCTTGATCCCTTTGGTGATTCGGTCGAAGTCGTCCGGGTTATGGATCTTGTAGACCTGGTGGTCCGCCGTTGTCCTGGCTTCGGCTTCGGGGGCCGGGCGCACCTCGTTCGCCATCGCCGAGGGTTCGACAAGGACGGTGACTTCCGGAAAATCGACGCGGAAAACAGCGAGGAAATTAAACGGACGGGCGTACTTACTTCTGAGCCCCACGTACGATGCTACACGATGCTACACACCGTGTACTGACCGTTTTGTAATCTTGCGCAAATCGTCGCGCGCCGCCGATTGCATCATCCGCCGCGCAGCGCCAGGGATGTACTACTGTGCGCGAACACGTCGTCGTTGGGCGGGATATTCGAATGAGACAAAACATGTGTGACCCATGGGTGACTTGAACTCGCTTTATTTAGCAGCCTTTCACCACGTGCGCATGAACACAGCGATAGATTTATTTACAAAATACAGCTTATGAATAAGCTCCTTTCTTCTTCTTCTTCTTCTTCTCTTCTAATCCTGTCTATTAGTCTGTCGTTTAAAAAATAAAGACTTTGTAATATTTGTTTTTTATAACATTAACTCTACGATGACTGGAGAGGAAGCTTCTTATGTAATAGACGATCAGGAATGATCACACGATTCTGGTTTTCTCTGAAATATAGCTGTCATTCCTCGCGCTCTCAAATGTTCATGTAATTTTTATAAATATTCATAATTTAATTATCAGTCGTAATTTTATTCGCTCAATATCTACGAGATCAAAGCCGCAATGTACATATTTGCTATATACTTAAATTTATTATTCGTCGAAATGAATTTTAAGTATGGACTTGAAAAATGGAGCAATAAATGAGAAGAACAAACCTCTGGTATCACGGATTATCTTTTTCAATTATATCAATACTGTTATTTACTATTAGTATTTATTTTTTTAAATTACATTATTTATTCAGTTTTTCAGTAATAAATAATTTTAATAATAAATAACTTTTTCAAATGGAAAATAATACATTTTATAGCTTATTTATCGTTCTTTAAACAATAAACAATTTGGTTTATTAATAGGATAAGTTACACTTGTAACCATTTTTATATAATGGCGTTGTACGCCACTACATGTATATTATAATAAACTAATATTGTTTAAAAAACAATAAATAAGTTGCGAAATAAATATATCGCTGACCCCTCTCCACCAAGGTTTCAGCCTCTTCACGTCCATAATACTGTCTCATGCTCTGTTCTTCAAGCTCATGGATTTAAGTCAATGTTGTATAGAATTTGTTATTTTGAATTTAGAATTGATTGGTATTCAAACCCATTGCCTTTCCTACTCTAAATAGTGAACTACAAATTCTGGACAACTAAATTGTAAGCATATGAATACAAATTAATGTGTCTGAGATGCGCGTTCTTCGTGTTTTTCGTCACAACATTCTTGGCGTGCCAGCTATCCAGCAAAGAGATTCCAACAACTTTTTAAAATGTGATGTAACATTCAGAACAATGCGTTAAATATAATAAATATAATGTTACTATGTGCCTCTTTTTTTTCTCTTGACACTTCTGACAATGTCATTTGTCACTTCTTAAGCGCGCAAAAAAAATATATTTTCTTCGTATAATTGTACCTCGCAACACTTATTCTAATTTATTAATAAATATGCCCTTTCATCAGTTAATCGGTCGATCTTAAACGATGGTAATCCAATTTGAAAAGGAGGATACAACCGTCTATTTTTTTGTACTGTGATGATTTTGGTCGACGCGTAACTACTTCAATATTTTTTAGTGCCGTTAGTAATAGCAACTATTAGAATACATAGAAGTAGGACTCTCTTTAATAATAAGGAAATACCTCGTCATAACTTGCATCATGGAAAATTTGCTTCCACGTATTTGATTCGCTTGAAGACAAAGCTATTTGTCAAAAGCGTTGCATAATATCGCAATATGTTAATCAAAAAAAGAGCTACAAAATATAAAGACTCTCTATCGTTATCCTTTCTAATATATCGCATATGAGAGCCACTCATAAATAAACGCAGTGTTATTGACAACACATAAATAGATGCAATAAATAATACTATATTAGCAGACTGGAAAATAGAACCATCTTTCGAATGCCCGATGACGTTTTCGTTTAGTTAAAGGCACATGTAGATGAAACAAAATATTCCATTTAGTATACCGACTAGATAATTCATGTGGATCCCTGATCTCTCGCCTATCCTGAAATATGCGTGAGCGATATTAAATTAAATATAGATTTTTTCAATTAGCGTATTATCATGCTTATTCTAAATGCATAATAAATAAAATATTGTTCATTTTTATATAAATAAAATTTACAAATATATGTAAATTATAAATGTACATACACATATATATATTTTTTTGTAATAAACAATAAAACATAGATTTTTGTATAGACTTTATGTAGAGGTTTGAAGTATTTTTTTAAAAGTACTTAAATATACATATGTTATACAATAAAAAATGTTTTCAAATTGTAAATATTTCACTTTTCAAAGTAAAATACTCATGCGGATTTATTAGATAGATAAATGTACCGTAATAAAAAAGAAATCAAGATTTTATACCTTTGCCTGGAAGGGCTGAAGGGGAATGGTGGATTGACACCGGGTATCCTGCTGTCTTTATAAACGATGAACCAAGTAAAACTTGTTAGCGCAAGTCCACTTATCATCGCTCTCAATAGCCATCCGTATTTTCCATAAAACGTGATCAATCCATTGACGGCTGTTCCCGCATACTGATTACTGGCACTCAAGAGCCCTTCGTTATCCATGTCAAATTTTGATAACATGGATATACTAGGTATCGTTTCGTACATTTGACTGAACATTGGCGAGTATCGATTGCCGATTTGCCATGATAAAGGCCTTCCTGAGGGCAGAGCATGAGAAACTCACATCAACTGCATGAATCGCCAGAAAGAGAGAAAGAGAAAGTCTGCATGAGTCAGTAGCTTTTAAGTCATTTATTTATGAGGAAACAAAAAATATTTGTCATCGTTAAATTCCATTCCAGTCATTTATTTCCAACAAATTTATAATTCTTGTATACCAATGAATAATCTTCTAGCATATCTTAAATAAATTATTTAAGTCTTTGAAATTTCACATAATATTACAATAACACTCTCTTATTAATCAATGATAAAATCATTCGATGTAACTTTCAAATATTTGCAAAAAGAATTAATTTAATTTTTAGTGTTCGATATGTTCTAATTCACAGACAAATTGTCAGTCAACCGCTGTAGCCGAAAGCGTAAGGCGAGAGCTGGCTATTAGAGCGAAATACTTAATGTTGTAGGTTCAAATCTTACTTTTCTTTTCTCCGTTTTTTCAAAATTATTTTTCATATAGATTTATGCAACAAATTTTTAACAAGAAAATTATTATTTTGTAATGCATTCAATCGCTCTATATATATATATATATATATATATATATATATATATAGAACGTGCGTGCGTGTGCGTGCGTGCGCATGTGCGTGTGCATGTGTGTTGCGATGCAACATACTCATGACGTGAAGATAAAATTTAATAAAATAATAATAAGCGCGAAATAAAAAACAAAACCAAGATTAGTTTAAAGATTTCAATTTTGATATTGAGAAGATTAGCAAGAATATAATCGTATCGAAACGCTGATTTCGCTAACGGTATAGCAATCGGCCCGGACTCAGGGAAATAAAACAGTAAAAAGTTAAGTAAAGGCAAATTAGCCGGAACATCGTGTGTAGCGTGACGTACTGTGAATTTATAAAAAGTTGTACACGAGATGTATTCAAATAAAAGATTGATTTATTAAAGAGGCAGCTTTAATAAAAAAAAAAAAGCGTTTAATTTTATGCCTGATCATTTTTGCGGACGACTCCGAGAGCGACACAACAATATTCTGCTTAAGACTTAATAATACTATGGTTAAATGTTACAAAATAGGCTCCTTACTTAGCAATTTCATTTATCATTTGACAAAATTTTTCGTATTGATTGATTATAAGAGGGAAAATTTCTGGAGACTTGAAAGTCATTTCATCATTCTATAACCAATGAACATATTTAAAAAATTCGTCATATGATAAGTGAAATATAAGCTCTCGACTATGATTCGACTAGTTGATTCGTTCTTACAAATCAACATATAACGAAAGCATGGAAAAACTTTATTCTTTTTCTCGCAAATGCTTGAGAGTCACAATGTATTTATCATTGATTAGTGAAAACATATTACTACGATATATATATATATATCAAACTCACTAAATATCTAAGGGATTGAATTTCCATGTAAATTCAATAAATGTATATAATGTAAAGTTTATTCTAAATAAATGTAATTGACTTAATGATTAACTAAACGATAAGATAAAAGATAAGATAAATAAAGATAGGACCGCTTCTTTCTTTTTATTATCCGCTTTCTTTGTTGCCTGTGACAACTACTAGTCAAGCGTGTACTTTTCGAGCGATGACGCGGCCTTGACAAATTCGGTCATGGGCGACATACAAACGCGAGTGTTCGCGAAGAAGGTGGAGAGAATCGAAGGACTTCGCACCAGCCCGCGGAAAGATGTATCTCGTAATAGAAATGGGCCGCGTGCCGTTAAAAATATAACCGAAGAATGCAGGCTGCATATGCGTGACGTGCGCATTTTAACGCGTTTAAATCTCCGTCTCTGGAAAGCGACACGAGAAAGTAATCATCAGATTGTGTTATCTCATCTCTTACAAAACACAAAATATTAATTTGTTATATAAAACGTGTGTGTGTATATATATATATATATATATGTGTGTGTGTGTGTGTGTGTGTGTGTGTGTGTGTGTGTGTGTGTGTGTGTGTGTGTGTGTGTGTGTGTGTAAGAGGAATTAAATACGCTGAAAGAAACTGTTAATCTTTACAAAGAGAACAAATTTTATTGAAATCAGAATAGCGAATAGGAATCGCCCGGTTTTCAATATCCCAGAAATTGGATGGAACATTGATTTGTGTACAATAATACAATGATATAAAATTAATGCCAACAGATACAAGTGATTTTTGTACCGCGTTAGATTTTTGTCCTACAGAAAGCGTCAGCGGTTAACACGTTACATAGAAAAAAAGAATTCAAAAAATACAGATTTGTTGATAATTATTTTGCTAAACAAGAGTCAGTCTTATGTTAGACTCTCTTATCTTACAGAAAGCATCAGCGGTTAATACGTTAATGCTAAATAATTTAAATAATTTATCCACATATCCACATTCAATGACAATAAATAACATAATCAGTATACAAAACAAATAACATAAACAGCTATCCGATTAATCGAAATTAGATCTGTCCCTTTCAGCTACGCTATTTGTTTTCAACTCTCATGTTCTTATGCTAATTATGAGATAATCACGTGCTCATGTTGTGAAAAGTGAAAAGTGAAAAGCGAAACGTAAAAAGCGTAACTGGCGTAAGGGACACATCTAAACAATACAAAAAAAATACAGAAAATACTTAATCGCAGAGATCAATCTATTAGAATTTTCTTGTGGTCTTTTTGACACATTGTAGTGAAAAAAAGAAAAAGAAATAAAAATCTAAGGTACATATATCGACACCGTCGTACATCACCAAGGCTTTCCCGAGACAGATTCGCATTGTCGGCAATCCCGGTTCCAACGTAACCAAAACAAAAACTGCGCGTCTGACAGATCGACACATCCTATCGGTCGACCGGTCGCTACCGTCCGTCGTTCGCGCGACAACGACTCTCCCTCTCGTGGAAGCGATTCAGATCGCCCCTCGGAACGTCCCTTTCAACAGAAGAACAAAACAGAATTGCGTGCGTTTATAATAATGGTCTAACCTCAAACCTGAGCCGCGGACGCACGAACGAACTTTGCATCGTCCGACCTCGCCGGGGCGGAGGAGAGAAAAAAAAGGAGAGAGAGAAAGAGAAAGAGAGAGAGAAAAGAGAAAAACGAAATGATTAGTGTTCGCTTACCATAGTTCACGTATAACTTGCCCAGGACGATGGCGAGCGAGAGAGCGAGGAGCGACAGACTGAACGTCCACTCGGTCATGCGGATCTTCGACCAGAATCTCGCCGGTGTCGCTTTTTGGGTCTCGGCGAGGCTGCCGTTGCCGTTCGTCAGCGACGTCGTGCCGGTCCTCGTCCCGAACATCGTCGTCGTCATCGTCGTTCGCGTCGACATCGCTCGTCGTCGATCGTCGGAGGGACGGGCGCGTACATACGCACACGAGCACGCACGTCCGAATACGCCAGCACAGCTGAGCACCACCGTCTGTGACTTGCAACAGCGTCGATTCCCACCGTAGCTGTAGCTCTCTGTGTGACAGCAGCCACTTCCAAAAATAAAGGTGACAAGCGCGGGTGTGCGCGTGCGCGCATGCGTCGTCCATCTCTCCGCGTGCCAAGGGTGTATGTAGGCATCGTGAAGTCCGTACGTTTTGAGGTTTGTCGGTTGTGTATTTTGAGATGAGATGAAAAAGTGAAGAAACTCACTAGAGTATCTGCAGCTTCATATGTTAAAAATTAATAAATTTCCTCCTTGTAATTTTCACCTCGTTAAAAGTGTGCAATCGATTTTCTGTTTTTCTTTTTTTTTTTTTTAATGAACATACTTCATTTTTCTTCCTTATCTTTTCATGTTTCAAAAAAAAGAGAAAAGATGAATGGTGCAAAAAGTTCAGCTAGAAAGAATAGATCTCGTGCTAGACTTGAGATTGTTAAAGATTCGATCGATCAAATAACCTTGATCCGATTTCCAATTTATTTCCAATTTATGATCGAAAAAATGGTAAAAATATAAAATTTTGCAGATTGTTTTATTATTTCTTCAGCAAAAGTTACAGCACAATTTTTTAAAAGTTTGAAAATTAATTAATTTTTAAATTTACATTGATTTTTACAGAGAAAAGATCGAATATTGCAGCATTATGACACATCATAATATATCATTTAGGATACTTTGTGTTCTGTTTAAAAATTTTTAAATTCCAATCTGCAATTTGCTTTTCTTCTTAAACTTCAATATAAATTTGAGGAGTTCAAAAAACACAGCATAAACAAAGGGAAAGAAGAGAGAAGTCGCCCGCACGGGCATTCCGCTACGTACGGTACTTTTGCACACCGTCATCGACCATTTATAAAGGAGAAAGAGAGAGAGAGAGAGAGAGAGAGAGAGAGAGAGAGAAGGAGAAGAAAGGCAAGAGGCGGGAAGCGGCAGAGGGATGAAGATGACCGCGTTCGCCGCTCGCGCGAGATAGTGAAGTTGGCCGTCGGTGGGACGCGCGCGAGTCAGCCGTCAGTGCGCGCGGATCGGTCGCGCGCGGTGGTAGCATGTGGTGATTGGTCTGCGTGGTTATTTCCCTTTTTTTTCTTTCGAAATTGCGAGCGTCGGCGTGTGTGCCGTGCAGAGTGAACGGACGCGGAGATGGCGAGCCACGACGACGTCGGCGTCGGCGACTTCGTGCTGCTGGACGAAATCACGGTGGACCGCGTGGTCGAGAACCTGAAGACGAGGTGCGTACGCTATCAAGGGCCGCCCGACGACTCGACTCCGAAAACTCGTGGACGCTCTTTGTGACAGGTGGACGGCGGGGAGCGCCGCGCTGGCTCGATCTCCGCTCGGGTCGCCGTTGCGGGCGCGAGAGGGCGTGGCTTGCGCGCCGGCAGGTGGTCGTCCAGGGATAGTAAAAAGGATCTTGCGTTCACCTTCTCGCATTTTCCCAACTTGAAAGCTTGAATAGGAAACGTGGTTCTTGAGGATTCGGAGGAACTATAAATAGTTATGAAATTATGTATACGAAACGCTATCAATATTTTCCGTATCTTTCAGGAATGTGTTCAGGAATGTGTGATTATACGCTTCAATTGAGTTTATATTTGAGTTAATGGTGTGAGGTAATATCTTGGAATGACTTCATATCTCAAGAGATAAGAGTAGAAAATGCAGATATATCTGGATTCTTTTCCGTTACCCTTTCTTTCAACTTTTGAGTGTTATAAGATCCTAATGTATCTTGAACTTGACCTGCTGACGGTGACAATCGTTCGAGAAAATATCCGAGGTCGTTTTCATCGGATAGTCTTGGCCAATTAATTTTGGCAATGATAGTCTGTGTTTTTTGTTGGATTGGGTGCATGAGGCATTTTTTAGCCTGCTGCAGCTAAAAACGAAGGAAATGCGAAATCTCCAGTTGCTCCGTTATAATCTTTGCATTCTCAAATATTTTTGTAGAAAATAAATAAAATTATTAATATACAATAATTAATTAATTGTATGTTAATATTTTGGAAGATGTGTCTAGAATTCAAGACAAAAATAGAAACAGTGTGTAAAAACAGATTATTTAGGTTTAGTTTCAAGTCATGATAATCTAAAAGAAATACAATGAATTATAATGAATTGATCGAAATGCTAGGAAAAAACAGAACAATCTGTTTTTAATATAATAGTCTTAATATCTACTAATACATTTTTAAATTAAACATTTTGAAATCAAACATTTTGATTATATTTTCTTTGATGTATTATGAAAAAAAAGTAATTGATGACACAATTTATTCTAATTTGATCATTTTCAAGCACAACCCGGCATAATTTTGCTGAAATTAAACATTTGTCCAAATACAGACTTAAAAATAATTTTCTTTTTTTTGGGGGCCATCAAAATTCTTATGTAGGACATTAAACATGATAATAATATTGCAACATTTTTTTATTTTATCTTAATAACCAATAACATAATTATTTTTTTATATTAATTTCTATATAATTATTTTGATAGCCTAACAAAATTATTTTCAGATTTGTTTCTTTTCAAACTTTTAGATACTTCAGCAAAACTGTCTTTTCGTACGTGTCTCGTATTTTCGCGTGACGACCGCAGCTTTTCTCAGAACACCAGTTCCAAACGCCAATTATAATTAATTTTTCTGCGTACGTTATAGGCGAGGTTGTAATCTAGGAAATAGATAGCGAATTGCGTTAGTCTGCAGTTGCAGTTAGGTTCTAGATGACAGCAACAAGGTGCGATCATCGTTAATCGATGTTAACCACAGTTAATTTCCCTTCCTCTTCTTCTTTAACCTGAAACCACAATCTAAAATTAAATAGATTCAAAATTAATTTAGTTAACCGAATCGTTGTAATTCGGTCAAATCAGCACTGCAAACGGTCGTAAACTCATCTTTCTCTTTCGCAGAGTTGAGTTTCAAATCGACTCTCTCCGAGCGAAAATTTAACGTCCAGACGCTGTAAAGTTATTTGGTCTTTGTTAAGTTGAATTTTAAATGGATAAATTGAAATTATTAATTAATTCTCAATTTCCATTTGAATTTCTTCATATAAATATTTACTCTATTTTCTATAATCGACAACTTATCCTTTGATTGTTCTTAAAAAAAAAGTAAGCGAATTGGCTGGTACACAAATAAAAATGTAACGCGTTACGCGGCTAAGAAAAAAAAAAAAAAAAAAAAAAATACGAAGAAAATAATTGCCGCGTGTCGCGACTGAAAGGGAACCCACGTCAGGGGAACCTCGTTTCGTTCGGCTGTATCATCTGTATCGCGGATCGTGGAATTGAATATCACACCGCGAGCAAGAAATATTCCGCGTGTGACGGAAGCGGCGATACCTGTTGCACGATTAGTGTCGATCCACAGGTGATTTAAGCTTTAAGAAGTAAGAAATTGACTAATTATAATCGAATATGAAAAGAATAATCGACTATGATTGGTCAATTTCTTACGACTTAAAGATTAAATACTTATTGTGGACCGACATTTACGCGGGCATATCGTTTTGCGGATAAAGAGCGCGCGTTGCGTGCATCCGCCGCCGCCGCCGAGTCACACGCACGCAGAGACCGGAGACGAATGGCACGGTTTAAGATAAAGCGACCACCTAATTCGTATATCCTCGTTACAAGGCACTAAAGCCTAAAAGAGATTTTCGAGATAACGGCCCGAAGGAGAATTTTTTTCTTTATCTAATTTTTCTAAACGGTAAAATCTATCGAATTCAGTGCCAAATAGAGAAAAAGAAAAAGAAAAAAAAAAAAAAGAAAAAAATTCGTAATATCAGGAAAATATCAAAATCAGTCAGAGATTCAATATCTGATATCTGTAAACGTTATTTGTTTAGTACTTGTAAAATTATCGTGTTTTTCTCACAATTATAAGCCAGCCAGTACGAGAGAGTCTGGAGATAGGAGTTATATTTTCTTCTAGTTTTATATAAAATAATGTATATACTATGGATTGGGATTTAATTTGATTCGCTTGAAAGGTTAATAATACACGATGCATGATGCATTTCTTGGAAGGTTGTATATTCATGAGTGAGGATGAATTACGCGCTCTGATTCATCATGCCGACGCTGTTCTCCAGACGCATATTACGCGAGATCTCGAATAGATCTGCACATTGAATTACAAGCGCAGAAGGGGCGCGTTAATTAGGTGGAAATATCTAATTGGATAAGTACTCAATTAAGAATCAATCGCTTGGATGAATATATCCTTATTAAATAGACATTGGATTAGACAATAAAATCAAATTATTTAAAAATAACTAAATTACATGAACATATGTAATAAAGGCATTTCTCGATCAAGACCGAATCTTACCTAAATAAACTTTAACGAATTATTAGTACGTAATAATTTTTTTAACTTATTTAAGTTAATAGCGTTTGCATTTATTCTTGCATTTATTTATATAAATATTTATTTATATAATTTAAAATAAAAATAAAAAATTATTAGACCGAAAATCCTGCTTCACCGAGTAACATCTACACTGAGAAAAGAATGCCGTTGAATCAGCAGCATTAGTCTAATTGGAAATAATTTCGTTAATTCAATGACATTATTAATGAAACAGTATGTGATGCTGTTTTAATCAAGATTTTTGTTTCTAATTAAATAATTAAAAATTTAGAATTTATATAATATAAATTAAAAAGATTAGGCAGTGAGATCCAGCTTTGAGAAATACTTTTATTTTTTTAATTATTAACGCTCTTCTGCGTTTAACATCTCACATCTTTAGTCTCTGTATATATTTATTTATATATAAAAATATTTAATATAAGATATCTAATTTCAAGCAATAGAGAATTGTAGATTTCAATTATATTTTATAAGAAATCCGATTAATTCAAACCTTAATTATGGGAAGCAAATAGTAAAGAGTAAAACAAAACTTTCTTTTTCAAATTGCTAGAATATCAGTAAATTATTAAGCATTATCTTGTAGTGCTATTATCGAGCTTGGCTAGAAAGTATCTTCTGACAGGAAACTTATTACATCAATTTCATTTTGTGCCGCGATTGCAGACTAGCTCCATATCTTTCCGAACTGCTTTGATATCTCATATTAGTTCACTTCCGAGCTAGAACTCAAACGAGTTTGCCCGACATTTTTTCCTCCACGCTTCGATAAAATCATTGGCACTACCCCGACCGTTCGCCGGGGTAAATTCCAACTTTCACGAGAAATAAGCGGAAAGAACGTATCGAGAAATTATAGTGAAGGTCTTACCTTTATTTGACATTAAACACAACTGTTTGATAAGGAGTGATGATAAAAGAATTTTCTCTTTTTTTTTTTAGAGCTTTTATGAAATGAGTTAATGTAAAACGCAATTATTTCCTTGGTGGTAGATTCAACAGCTTCACAAGGAGAAGGAACTATAAGTCTCTAAAATAATTTTATATATATAATTACATAATAAAATAAATAAATATAATAAAAATATAATATAATTAAAAATAAATATATAATAAATAACATATATAATAAAAATAATTTTATATATATAATAATAACGCAGAAAGGCTATATTTGAAGAAGGAATCTTATCTGACGTGATACGTCATACGAATCGACGAAAATAAAAAATCTCGACCTATATATCAGATTCGATTGTGGATAATCCATTCGTATATCTAATTTTGAGCCGTCCAAAAATTCAGCTGTGATGAATTGAAAATACAATAACATAAATCTTGCTGCAGATAGATAAAGAGATTTCCTTCTTTCTTCTAATGTCTTTCTGCATTGTTATAATTACCAATTATTTTAATGTAATATATATATATATATATATATATATTACATAAAATAATTGGTAATTATAACGGAACGGGAAAGCTATATATTTGAAGGAGTCTCCTTATATGAATCGAGGTTTTTTTTTATTTTCGTCGATTCATATGGTCACGTCAGATGAAGATTTCGTGTCGCCAACGCGAGACGAGAGGCACACGAGGGCAAGCTCGTTTAGCGGTAAACGCGCGACGAACGAATATGAGCGTTCGACGACGTGTATCCGAGGATACGCGTAACAAACGTATGCGGCTCGCGTAATCCTTATCGGGGCTCATGTCGACGATGAGTCATCCTCGTCGTCCTCAAGCCGTCGCATAGTTTTCGAATCGTGCTCGCGTCATTCTTGCGAGACTCGGTCTAATAATGGTCGATGACTAATTATATCAATTATCGGCAAAATGTGCATATATTAAATGCTAGTAAAGATAATTAACGAATGATAATTAATAATATCGTGACCTTTAATCTTTTTTTGTAAAAAATAAAATTGTTCATTAATTTTAGTTAGTTTCTTTCGTTAGTTTTCTTTCATGAAATTAATACTTTGTATTAAAAAAGTATTAGTTCAATTTAATTAATTCAATTCAATTCAATAAATAAGTCGATTGATTTGAACAGCGCTTTTATTTGAATTCGTGTTTCTAGAGTTTGCCAAAACTTTTTTTAAATCGAATGTAGGAATTAAGATAAGCATTGAAATGTTTCTGTATGTTGAATATATATATATATATATATATATATATATATATATATATATATATTTAAAATTTTTCCACTGCTGATGGAAGAGTAATTATTTGTAACGCGTACTAACGAGTACGCAATTGTCGAAGTAAGGACAAGTGAATCATTATTCTCAGATAATCTTAAAGTCAATCTCTTGTAAAAGCGATAATACAAATATTTATCTTTTGTCTTCGTGTTATCGGTTATCTATAGTTGCCACGAAAACTGTAACGGACAATTCCCTGATTTGAAGAAAGTATATCTTTATCAAATCGTGCGATTTGCGCGCAAAAAATATAAGCATATATTCATATTGCTTCGATTTTCTGACAATTACTATCAAGAGAAAAATTTTAATAACAAAATTTATCTGGGATGTTTTATTTTTTTTTTACCGCTTTGATAAATTCGAGTTTTCATTTGCTTTTTCAATCTTTTTTTTTTTTTTCATATATATCTCATTACCATGTTGTAGATTTAACGGGGGCAAGATTTACACATACATCGGTGAAGTCTGCGTAAGCGTGAACCCTTACAGAAGCACCAACATTTACGATGCGAACCACATTAACCAATACAAAGGTACGATGAAGCCACATGTATCAAAAAAATAAATACACATACAAAACAATTTTACTGTAGGATCTAAAAATTTAGTCGAATGCAAATCTGAAAAATAACGCGTATTTTTAGTGTTTCCCATTTTTAAAATTGCTTACAGGGAGAGAGATGTTTGAGAATCCGCCGCACATCTTCGCGATCGCGGATGCGGTGTATAAAGAGATGAAGCAACAGGGCAGAAATACTTGCATAGTGATAAGCGGCGAATCAGGTTCTGGCAAGACGGAAGCTAGCAAAATCATCATGAAATATATCGCCGCTGTGACCAATCTGAGCGGCCAGCAGGAAATCGAGAGGTATGAATATTATCGTCTAGAAGCGAATGGCAATTATACTCAACTTTTCTTATCTAATCAGTCCGGTGCAAACCTCTGTAGGCGATAAGATTAAATCTAGAAAAATCTGGACGGACGATCAAAGATTAATCGGTTGCATAATGCTTAACGCAAAATAAAAGATTCCGCCGAGAGTACCGAGGGTATTTATATATAAACAATTTTCAGGGTGAAGAACATTCTTATCCAATCGAACTCGATACTGGAGGCATTCGGCAACGCCAAGACGAATCGCAACGACAATTCGTCGCGTTTCGGAAAGTATATGGACATCAATTTTGATTTCAAGGGAGATCCCATCGGCGGTCATGTGACCAATTACCTTCTCGAGAAGTCCCGGGTGGTCTATCAGCAAAAAGGGGAACGCAACTTTCACTGCTTCTATCAGGTTTCCGTTCGCTCGCATTCGCTAATTTCATGCCTGAAACTTCCTGTTCGCGCGATTGGAAATTAGGAGCACGAATCGCTTATGCATGTACGAAATATATGCCAAGACAAATAATTTATTACTTTTTAGTTACTGAACGGCTGCAGCGAAGCAGAATTGAATAAACTACGTTTGGTCCGCGACCCGGCCGCTTATTATTTCATTGGCAATGGAAGCAACAACAAAACAGCTACCTCCGATAGAAGCGATTACAAAACCGTCTGCACCGCCATGAACATTCTCGGGTTCTCCGCGAATGAAACGCAGACCATATGGAATATTGTCGCTGGTGTTCTACATTTGGTAATTAAAAAAGTGGAACTTTTCTGAATGCTTCTCGCATCTTTCAATAATTGTACGTGCATGATTTATTATTTTTGTTTATTACGTTTTAGGGCAACATCACTTTTAGACTGGATGATGACAAACTTTTAATCGAAAATAATAGTGCTTTAAATGACACCGCTAATCTATTTTCCATCAATTCGAAAGATCTGAGCACTGCTCTCTCGCAAAGAATCATAGCGGCTGGTGGAGAAGTCATGCAAAAGACTCATACTTTGATAGAAGCCGAGTACGGCCGAGATGCGTTAGCAAAGGTACCTTCAGCGCGCACTATTTGTTTAACTTATTATGGAATTTTTATTTTATTTAATTGGTATATTAACCTATGCCAATATATTAATTATTGACATATTGATAAAGATTTTTATAAATCTTTCAGGCTGTGTATGAACGACTGTTCACTTGGATAGTGTCGCGTGTCAATGGATCGATCAATGTAAATATCAGCGACAGTGTAAGGAGATATGGAACAGTAATTGGTGTGCTCGACATCTATGGTTTTGAAATTTTTGATATGAATAGCTTCGAGCAGTTTTGCATCAATTATTGCAACGAAAAATTGCAACAACTTTTTATCGGTGAGCATAACGCTTAAGATGCGCGAGAGCATTTCGCGTTGATAGATATAAAGCTCTTAATTATAATTGTGAACATTTTGTTGCAGAATTGGTTTTAAAACAAGAGCAAGAGGAGTACCAGAAGGAAGGGATAGCTTGGCAAAATATTGAATACTTTAACAATCAAGTTATTTGCGATTTAGTCGAACAAGCTCACAAAGGAATTATAGCAATCATGGATGAGGCTTGTCTCAACGTTGGGAAGGTTACCGATGAGGTAGTTAGAAGATTTAAAGTTTTAATTCTTGGGAAGATTCGTGCGGAGAATAAAAATATTTCTTTCTTTTAGATGCTTCTCGATGCGATGGACAAGAAGTTGGTGGACCATAAACATTATAGCTCCCGACAATTAAAACCGATGGATAAAGAACTGCAACACAGAATACAATTCAAGATCAAGCACTATGCCGGCGATGTGATTTACACTATTAATGGTTTTCTTGATAAGAACAAAGACACACTCTTTCAAGATTTCAAACGTCTGCTCTATCAAAGCAGTAATTCCATAATTAGGGAAATGTGGCCTGAAGGTGCCCAGAATATTTTAAAGGTACAAAAATAGTCGGTCGCCTATATATTGAACCACATTACAATCGCAATGTTTAAATTTAAATATAGCTACAGACTTTTTATGTATTTTAACCTGAATTATACTTAACTAAATCTGTTCATTATTTTCTCTAGACAACAAAAAGACCTTTAACCGCTGGTACATTGTTTCGCAACTCTATGATCGCGCTAGTGAAAAATTTAGCGAGTAAGGAGCCATTTTATGTGAGGTGTATAAAACCTAACGAAGTTAAATCTCCTGTCGTGTTCGACGATGAAAGAGTAAATCATCAAGTGAGATATTTGGGACTTATAGAAAATATTTTGGTGAGGCGGGCTGGTTTTGTTTATAGACAACGATATGATAGATTTTTGAAAAGGTATTGAATCTGTTAAAATATAAAATTAGATAACAGTTTAAATGATAATGTTGATAATTATTTGAATAAAAACAAAAGCAATTAAAAATAAAATAAATTAAAAAAACATTTAGAGAGATAAATAATGAAAATTGAATATTTTAAGTTAAATGAATTACTTTCTTAAACAATGATTCGTTAAACTGTATTAAATGTTCGAAATGCAATTATGGAGAAATAATAATGATATTAATTGTTCGTAGGTACAAAATGATATCACAGTATACATGGCCGAATTTCCGAGGCAACAGTGATAAGGATGGCGTACGCACATTGATGGATGAAAAGGGTTTCTCGGACGATGTTAAATATGGTCACACAAAAATATTCATTCGCTCACCGCAAACGTTACTTGCGTTGGAAAAGGTTAATTGGCTCAATTTAATCTTATAAATCATTAGCGACATATTAGCAAACATCAATTGAATTAATTATTTCATTCACAGGCACGCAGCGACTTAATACCAGGTGTCGTAATTCTCCTGCAGAAACAATGGCGAGGCTATCTCTGCCGTCAGAAGTACAAGAAGATGAAGGCCGCGTTAGTTTTGATGGAGCATTACAGGAGATACAGACGGCGTGTCTACATTAAAGAACTCGAACGGATATTTAGAGGCGCCAAGAATATGCGGAATTACGGCAAACATTTACCGTGGCCGCGCGAAAATTTCGCTGTGAGACACGTAGTGCCTGCCTTGAAGAATATGTATGCAAGATGGTGGGCGTGGATGGTGCTTCGAGTTATTCCTCGGGAGGATTGGCCGCAACTTCGATTAAAGGCACGCGCTTATGATAATCTTTTTATCTCTATCTTTTTGTTTTATCTTTATTAAGATGCAACTTCGAAGTTAATCTTTGCCAATTAAGAGAAATAGATAACAGTGTAATCTTGTTCTCGTATTAATTTAATTTACAGATGGCGGCGGGCGCTGTGTTACGTTCGAAACGATCTTACTGGGGTCAGGATCGTCGTTGGGAAGGAAACTATTTGTCTAAGCCGGATGAGAATTCTCAAAGCGACATTTTCAATTCATCGATAAATAATTTACGAAACACCGATCACTTCAAGACCGTCTTGTTCAGCGCGTTTATTAGGAAGACCAATAGGTTTTTTCATGTCGTCAATAATCTCGTCGTTCGCGTGATTGATAATATATTAATCTGACAAATTACATAGGTTCAACAAATCGGCGGATCGCGTTTTGGTGGTGACAGAACATTCTGTATACAAGCTGGACGGCGTCAAGTTTAAAAACATGAGGAAAGGTATGCCGATAGCAGAGATCACCGGTTTAAGCGTTTCACCCGGAAACGATCAACTTATCACGATTCACTCGAATCGCGGGAATGATTTCATTCTATCAATCATTGCCAAGGACGACAGGATCGGAGAATTGGTCGGCATACTTAGCAACCGGTACTACCAGTAAGTCGCTAAATATTTATAAAATTCAATAACATATGAATACATTTTCTAAATATGTATAACGTATGAACGTATTATACTTATTCAAAAACTTTCATGATCTCCGAAAACTTTTGTTAAACAGTTCGAGCGAATTTCAGAATATATATCTTTTATTTAATTGCAATCTTATTTGAAAGATTTTAATGATGAAATTTCTCTTTTTTTTCTTGTAGATTACGTGGCACCGATCTGCATGTTACAGTGGATGTGAAGTTCAAGTGCATGCTGGGTAACAAAAGTAAATTGCTCCGCATCGAGGTGATACCTGATGTGATCGAGCCCACATTTAAGAAGGACGGTAATCAAATCGTCTATGCCATCCCACCATCGGTAGGCATCATCGACGATGGTGCTAATATAAGACAATAGATTCGCATTGTTACGAAGTCATAATCGAGACCTGTATCATAATTAAAAAAAGCATCGAGTATATTTTTTTAACAATAGGCTGTAATTAACATGCCGTATTTATACGGGAAGTTATTCAACAATTCCGTAAGATAATATCTACACACAGATATTATCTTACGGATCACATTTAAAAAGATTTTCTAATTAGATTGATTGATTTTTTCCGGAATATTAATCGCGTTGCCACGAATATCTGCAAATTTTACTGTAACGAAAGTCCGATCAATGTCTATATTTGTTGCACGATTCAATGTTCAAATTGATTAATATTCCAGTTTTTGTTACATTATGATATATTATATAAATGATATTGATATATATTATTACAGACATTGGCCGGAAATTCAAGCATAAGATGTCTTTCTGTGAACAAATTTTAGCAGGAGTTATAATCACATTTTAGCGAAGATCGTTTTATTAATTTTCTTATAATATTATAATGTTAAACAGCATTATAATTTCTAACATTCTTCATGGCATTTACTTTTCTCTTTTTTTTCAACGATTTCGACGCTCGAGCAAAGAAACGTTTTTATTATTTTTCGAAGAGTAAATGGTAAAAAATTTAAAATCTCATCACACAAACACAATTACCTATATAATAAATAAATATACTTCTACGTTGAAAGTATGTAAAAAAAGAAAAGATGTTGCAGTACAAGTTAATTATGTACATGTCACATATGTTATTTGCGTTACGAAAAGTATGAAAAACTTGATGGATCTTTTCGTGTTGATACCAAGTATCACGCACACGATACATTTTTTCTGTAAATACTCTCTATATAGTGTATTATAAATATTAGTTTGTAATGCGCGGCGTCAGAGAAGATAAGACGTGTAGTCCATGAAAGTAGGTTTCACTGAAGTATAATAGCGAACGCATAATTTATACGAAATAACTTAAACATTACTCATGGAAAGTCACAGTCATTTTTTTTCTATTTTTCTTGGAGAAAAGTACTGCTGATATTACGATGATTATTACAGAACAGAATGTTATTATAGAATGTTTTTCAAGAATTCCAACGTGCTCTAAGCTTGTGGCCTTCTACTTACTATCAGATTGACATATTTTTTAAAGCTTTACAAAAATGTGTAAATACAAAAAGTATGACAAAACAAAAAATTAATATATACATATAACTATAAAACCAGTGTGACAAAAGAAAATATATATGTAACTATATACCTATAGTGCCTGCTGAATCGATACAAAAAAATATAATGAAAGTTAAATGCTTCTCCAAAGAAAATTTTGGATCTTTCCATGTACTTAGATTTAGAGACTGTGTAGGAATATATATATATATATATATATATAAATGTATGATCAAGATTAATCAAAACATATATTATTTTACGATTATTTTAATGTTACTTCGATTAATGTACGAAGGAACTTGTTATACATTGCCATAAAATCCGTTAATAATCTGGTACTTATGCATTTACAAAGCTTTCATTGAAGATGAGACAATTTACTCTTTTTTGAGTTTATGTATATTTATAGAACAATTTGTTATTTCAATTGGCAATTGTGATTGCGACGCGCTTTGAAACACATTGAAGAATGTGCCATTGTTAGAAAATAAAGTGAAATTTTCGTCTTGTACTTGGGTCTTATTTTTTTCATTCCTAATGATGTGAAAACTGTATTTTTTTATTTGACATATCTCGCTTTGACATAGTTTCGTTTAATATGTATACATAAGAAATATTTGTATCACTTTTTTTATTGTTGAAAAGCAACATCTTTATACAAAATAGCAGTTACACTAGTCGACCCGTTGATACATATAAATGTATCCTAATTCTTTCGGTGGATTTTCCGATAAAGCGACCTGCAATAATAAATGTATGTAAGACAAATGTTAAAATATTTAAAAATAATAATCACGTCAAGACAAAACGTGGAAATCATCTAAAAATCATACTTTTTCATCGTTAAATATCACCCATCGATCTTCCTTCAATAAATGACAAACGTAATGGCCTACCATCGTCGATGTACCCATATGCGATATAAAGCCCACTAGCTTATATCCTGAAACACATTTATAAAAAAAGCTTCAACACATGAAAAAATATATTCGCTCTTTTCAATAATGATATAAATTCAAGCTTTATTAATTGTATCGATTGACATATTGTTTATAAGATACAGAATTTTGTGACTCACGACTGCTTCCGTCTCTGAACTGTTCTTTTGCCGGTGTCGCGTTACTTTCCGTTTCCGGAGCATCGAGCTCAACTTGGTGACTGAAAATCCAATCGGCGGCTCGTTCCAGATTATTATTAGTCGCTTTAAGAGCTTTCGTCGCTTGCTGCCGTGTGAAGCCCATACCCATTACCATCTCTAAAGCAGCCTGATCTGGCACAAATTTATTCTCGCCTGAAATCAATCGATAGCTAAGTAAGAATAAAATCGGTTAATCAGCTACGACATTAAAGCAAGTCGATTTACCTGTCTTGACGTCGACTCCCGGCGGAACAAACGGTTCGTCGAAGTCGGAATCCGCGATGTGTTCCATCACCCAGTTGGTCGCGTCCTCCAGACTGCGATTCTCCGTGAAATATAGAGCTCGTTTGCACGCGTTCGGTGGGAAACCTATGTCCGTCAATTCCTTTAGGAGATTCGCATCGAAGACTGGCGGCGGTGGCGTCGCGCCATCCGGCAACAGCTCTTCGCCAGGCTGCAAACCGTTTCCGCGCAAGAAACTCAAATCCACTGTATCCGGCATCTCCACTGCTACATCCAACTTGATCGGTGTCCAGTCCTCTTTCACCGTGAACTTCTTCAAGTGAATTAGCAAGTAATCCGGGAAACTGGCTAGTCTGGTAGTTCTGAAAAAATATTAGATATTAAAAAATCCATTGTGAAAAATAAAATCTAGCTGATTTTTAACACTCATACAGAAGAAATGGAATATTTTGGTTATTAAACTGGAAGTCAAGATGCTTACTTGTGTGCTATCGTTTTCTCATTCAATGCTGAACTATAAAATTGTTCCACGATTTCCGTGCGACTGAAACTTTCGAGGCACGATGACAATTTTATACGTGGCCTCACAAGAGTGTTGGAATCAAGTTTTTGTCCTTTTGCTTCAGCTTCCTTCTTTTGAGCCTCATATGCAGCTACCTCATCCTTGATACATTGTTTAATTAGTTTTGACAACAAGAATATCGTTCTTCAAAAAAAAAAACTATCAAATGTTTGAATATATGCACCTTATTCACCGCCGCTTCCAACGGTATCGGCAATGGTAAGATATATTCCGGCCGATTGGTGTATTTGACTTTGTTGGATTTGCCACATTGGTATCTCTCCTCGACTTTAAATTTAAAGCATTCCGTGGGACACACCTCGTGACGATTGCTGCGCTATTCAATCAATTTCCCGATTAGAATTTTCAACAGTTTAATTCAAGAATAGATTTAACAGTGCACGAAAAATTCAATTAAAGATTAAAAGCAAAATTAATAATTACATTGAGTAAGTTGATAAGGTAAAGCAGGAATTCCTGAGCGTCTTGTTGTCGATTCGAGAAAAAGCCGGAATGTCCACGACCAATCAAGACCTTAAACATCCGTGGAGGAATACCCTGCCGTGAGTCGTCGTCCGTCCCGGATTTGGTCGGTTGATCCGAGTATTTGCCAGAGAGCAAGCCGACGCCTAATTTTGCCCTGAAGAAATTAAGATTTATTCGATTACATCTCAAAGTTTTAGATTATCGCTAAATATTTATTTTATCAAATATATTGTCACTCACATTTGAACACTAATGTCCGATGCCGGGTCGACGTAATTATGTTCGAATATGCTCGATGCTCTCTCCACGTATCTGAAATTTACCGACAATTATTGGACATTGATTTAATAATATTATCTGATTTAATAATATTATCAAAAACCCTTAATTTTATGTACAGTTAAAGCAAAAAAATTTGTGGAAACATTTGTGGAAACTGAAAGAAAGAATTTCACATACCTCTTAACGAAATCAGGAATAATGAACAACATCTGCATGACGCTATTTAGATAACAGGAATTTCCTAAATTAGTCAGTCCAGTGTAGCCAGGACCATACAATGGCGTCAATTTACTAGCTGCTTCTTGAAGGGACACCCATTCGCCAAACTTTTGATTCAGATCCAACTCTAACTCTATCATTGACTTATCTGTTTTCTCCATCTGTGCGATATTGATGCCCCAGTGTGACAGATGCACTGCTAGATTTGGATCTTCCACCATATCATCTTCATCGTATGAATATACGTCGGCCTTACCGCCCTTCGTGATTGTGCCCAATTTCACAGCCAGAGGATAGCCAGTAGCACGATAATGCTCCTCCGCATGGCCATTGCCACCACTTCCATCGTAAAACTTACGACCACAGAGCACACTGCCGTCGGTCAGATTCAGCCACAGATTCTGCGTGAGATCACATTTTTCACATTTCCAACCACTCGGTGGAATCTTCTTGCCATTATCCAACTGTTTCAATGTTGCAGCGTGTCTAAAAAGTTTAATAAATAATAAATTCTTATTTAAAACAGTTTTTTTTTTATCAAAATGTCTAAACGTTATTTAATTTTTCAAAATGCTCACTTTGATTCCACTCTGACTTCTCCATCCCATGTGCTGGCTACAGCTTCTATCTGTGCTACTGCCCATGCACCTTCCATCTTTAATATAGTTTCAACTGCCTCTACTACCTACCAAAATAGTTTTATATATTTTAGATATTGTCAATAATACATAATTTTGCAGATAAATCTTACCTTTTCAGGTAAATCATTCCCGGGATAAGCAATAGTAAGGAAATCAGGTAGAATGACTATTTGATAGGCCTCCTCGTAAGTGTATTTCTGTTGATCAGGCATGAATCCACCAGCTGTTCCTATCGCCAAGCGCGTGATTTTCTTTTCAGGTCCATCTCCTTGCTCCTCAGATGGAACCCACAAAAAACTTAACTCTTCCTTGAAGAATAAGAGAGAGCACAAGAATAAGAGCACAGGCACAATAAACAGAAATAAGAAATAAGGAATTAAATAGAATCAGGAACACAAATTATTTTAAACCAAAATAAAAAAACTTTGGCATTCTTTGAATATGTATTGAAACGTGAATTTCTATGTTGAAATTTAATTCTCTATTCCTAATTCCTTATTTTCAATTTCTTGTTTTTTGTTCCTTTATTGTATCTAGGCTCTAATATATCAAATAATGGTACAAATGATAGCGTTAATGCATAATTAATATCGACAATGTAGTATAGTGCTATAAATGTATTAGTAGAAGAAATATAAATAGTTATTACAAAGGAGCTGTTGGACGATTATGTAAATCAAATATCACTAATAATAAATAAAGGATCTCCAGTTAAAACCTGCTCATACATTAATTACGTTAATTATGTAAATTTTCCTGGAATCTCTTATACTTCACAGGATTTGTGTCCTTGCATAATATTAATTTTTAAAGACAAAGATCGCAATTGAAGCAAGTTTATAGCACGAGACGAAAGGGTAAACTTGATAGGGGCAAACTAAAATTACCTTCTTAGTGCGTTTAATATGAAGATACACAGAGTTGCCGGTATTCCTAGCGTACCAGGCGACATGTTCCCGTCCAAGACCCACGAAAGTAGTGAGACTGACGTAGAGACCGGTGGCCGTATCCTTGAACAAAGAAATATTTATCAACCGATAACGATCAAGTTTTCGCCGGTCATCAACAAGGAAGACAAAAGACTAAGAGTGATCTTACTGGCGTGTCGAAGGAGAAAACGCACTCGTCCTTGTATATCCTGTCGCCGGGACGCGGAACATTGATCTTGTCCAGGTGTTTCGTCAACTCCACCAGCTCCATGACGAAAAAGAAACAATTTGCCGGGTTTGTTTCGGCCGATATTTCTTCTTCTTCTCTCTCTCTCTCTCTCTCTCTCTCTCTCTCTCTCTCTCTTTCTCTTTCTTTCTCTCTCCTTCTCTATCCTCGTCGACGGGAGTGACGGGCCAACTCCGAATTATCCCTGAAGGCCTCGCGTGGTAAAAGCACGAAGCTCCGAAGGATCAGAGCTGTCAACGTTGAAGAAATAAAGTCTCCGTTTACCTCACGCGCGCAGATTGTTTCCTTTTTTTCTTTCTTCAACGTTCGAATATGTCTGTCTCGTTTCAGATGTCAAAAAATCCTAGGGATTGTAGACGAATACGGCCTACTGGCCTGCAACCAATGCCCGCACTCGCGCGAACATTAAATGTACACGTCATGGTTATGTCAAAATCGGGGAAAATCGACGGTCACGCGTCTCTCTCGCTTCTTCGATGCCGCTCCAACGTTGTCCTCCTCTAATCGTCAAGTCAAAATTTCTCCTCGCTGGTCTCCGTGCTGTCAATTTTCGGATCAGACGATGCTTCCTCGAGATCAGCGGTACTCTGGGTGATGTTTTGTGACGTCACGAGTGGAACGCGAGGATCAAGCGAGACATCGAGGACGTGGTGAAAGAGTGGGGTGAAATCCCGATGTCTAGGAAAAGCGCGCGGGCGAGATGTCCTTCCTTCGTGGATCCGCCAACTACGTCTGGTGCACCACCAGCGTGCTCGGCAAGGGTGCGACCGGCGCGGTATTCCAGGGCGTCAACAAAAACAATGGAGAGCCGGTCGCGGTGAAGACCTTCAATCAGCTGAGTCACATGCGACCGCATGACGTGCAGGTGCGAGAGTTCGAGGTCCTGAAGAAGGTCAAGCATGAGAACATTGTCAAGCTGTTAGCAATCGAGGAGGAGCAGGATGGCAGGGGCAAAGTCATTGTCATGGAGCTCTGCACCGGTGGCAGCCTCTTCAACATCCTGGACGATCCGGAGAACACGTACGGCCTCGCCGAGAGCGAGTTTCTCTTGGTGCTGGAACACTTGTCGGCGGGCATGAAGCACTTGCGTGACAATAATCTAGTTCACCGAGACTTAAAACCAGGTGAGGGAGATCTATGTACTTTATAGATCTCTCTTATATTCATTTCTATCAATGTAGATTAATTTTAATCTTAGTTTAATCTTTAGAAATGGTTATATTGACTTAGATGAAGTTTCAACTTTATATTAAAGAAGAAAATTATGTTTATATTTTTTATTATAAAATAATTTTCAATTTATTTCATTTAGGCTCAGTTGCGCCAATGTTATTTTAGCTTTAAGTGAGATTTAAACATGTATCTGTCTTTATCTTTCTTTCTAAATAAATAAAGACAGACATACTTGCTTAAAGCCAAAATAATGTTGATGCAGTCGGGTCTCAAACCATTGTGATTTAACTTCTATATTTTCAGCATTTTACATGTATATAATGTTTTCTATTTACACAGGTAACATAATGAAATTCATCGCTGATGATGGCAGTACGATATATAAGCTTACTGATTTCGGGGCCGCGCGAGAATTGCAAGAGGATCAACAGTTTGTTTCACTATATGGTACTGAGGAATACTTGCATCCGGACATGTATGAGCGCGCGGTCCTGAGAAAGCCCGTTGGCAAAACCTTCGGCGCGACCGTAGATTTATGGTCCATAGGTGTGACTCTCTACCATGTTGCAACGGGGAATCTGCCATTTAGGCCATTTGGTGGGCGAAGGAACAAGGAGACCATGTTTTACATCACCACGAAGAAAGCGTCGGGTGTGATATCCGGATTGCAAACTTCGGAGAACGGACCAATTGAGTGGGGCAGAGAATTGCCACAGACCTGCCAGTTAAGCACGGGTCTGAAGAAAATAGTCACTCCACTATTGGCCGGCTTGTTGGAGGTAGATCCGCAAAGAATTTGGAGTTTCGAGCGATTCTTTTGTGAGGTCACGGACACGCTTTGCAGGAAACCCGTTCACATATTCAACGTTCACAGAGCCAGTCTGATCAAGGTTTTCTTACATCCGGAGGAAAAGCTGGTCGCTTTGCAGATACATATTCAAGACCAGACAGAGATCGTGCCCAACGCGCAAATCCTTCTTCTCGGGGAAATTCCGCTCACGAATCTCGTAGAGGAATCGACGCCGGGCAAAGGATATCCCAATACCAGTAACGATAAGCCGTTGATGCTGTTCTCGCGGGAAAACAACAATGTCGTATTGCCGCAGGAAACTGAACTGCCCAAATTTCCCGTTTTTGCGAATCTCGTGTCCGTGGAGAATGACGCGAATCAAGCTAAGATCGCGTGTTCCGTGGGACACGTTTGTAAACGTAGAATCGATAAATTGGCCCTGTGCAGCAAGCTTTCGCGGGACGCTATAGATGCGTTTAGTGGGCTTCTGTCTACAGAGCTTACTCGAGTATTAGGGAAGTGTCAGCACTCGAAGGAATTTACAAAAGCCGTGGAGGACACTGTACTGGCAATAGAGAGGAGTGAGACTTTTGCCAAGCACGTATTCCGAAAATTTGGCGGTCAAATCGCAATGGAAGTTAAAAGCTGGCGAAAAGAATTGGATTTGAAAAGCAAAGAACTTACGAGCGAACTGACTCCAGCAATAGTGCAACTTCATCAAAGGTAAATCACTTTAGAAGACGTAATGTATTAATTTTGTATATTCTAGCCAAATTATTAATTCTGTCCAGAAATTGGTCACCTTTCTGTTTACAAGCATTCAATCATAATCTATAATTCACCAAATATGCTCAATAGTTTAATGAAAGAAATATAATTAGTATAAATCTTATATTAGGTATGTAAAAGAGGGTAGTTTACGCGGAGAATGGGACAATAGTACTCGCGGTTTGTGGTGCCCATGGGCCACAAAAGCGAGCCAAAGGGCAGCAACGTTGGTCGATCGCTTGAGGGACGGATGGCAACATTTGCTAAGAGACAGAGCTACTCGTAGTCTCACTTATAATGACGAACAGTTCCATGTTCTTGAACGTATAAAGGTATATAAAATTATTTATCAATCAAGTTTTCTAATCCGTAATTATAGCGATATTAAATCGCAGTCGAATCAGAAACTCGCACAAATTATTTCTTGTGAATGTTAAATTAAAATATCATAAACTTTTTCGTTGAATAGGTCACAGAAACAGGACGTCGATTGAAAGCGCTTCTCGAAACAGAATGTATACCGGCAATGACGCAACGGTCCGAGTGCGTCGCCGACTGGTATAAAATGGCACAAACGGTGTTCCTGCAAACTCAAATATTGGACAAAGACATAGAGAATTATGAACGCGTGCTGGAATCGTTCTCCTATCGTTTATCGCAAGAAAGCAAGGAGCGTAACGAGAATCTTTTGCACTCGTTGGATAGGCTTCCTGGCAAATCAAAAACGATCGAGAAAACGAGCGTGCCAGCACAAGAGAGCACGAAAAAATGGCGCAATATTTGCGACACGCAAGAACAAATCACGGTGCTCCTTTATGAAAATGGTCTGCTTATAGATCAGCTTGATCATTTATCAGCGATTGATAGACTGGAAGACATAGGCGACGCGGGATACGAGCTTTAATATGTGCCACTTTGTCATTCCTCTATCAATCTAATTACGAGTCAAAGACTGAAATTTGGAATGTATATATTAGAAGCCCAGTATATGATTAGTGATGTACAGACTGTTAAAGTGTTGTATATATATATATATATATATATATATATATATATATATATATATATTAAATAAGTTTGTATTTCTATTCGATTAAGTAAACGACTGTTTTACTTCAAGATCAACGATACGATTATTTATTTCCAACGAGACCAACGAGATTGCATAAATAAAAACTGTGTCTTTATATAACAAAGCTAAACACAAATTTTTTACATAGTGACGCAGTACAAAATTAGCAAATCAGACATTTTTGCGCGATTCAATCTACATGACTAGTATTCCTCTCGACTAAGGAATTCAGTCTTTGTTTACGCTTCTGTTCCCTATGTTGTTCTTGCACTATGTGGAAATGCTTCAAGAATTTGTTAAAATCAAACGGACAATGAACGTTCGTTTTCTCCTGCGAATGTTCACTTTTAGATATCGGCTTCGTAGCTGGAGGTATCGCTGCTAGACGACGCTGTAAAGTAGCGTAGGCATCACTCTGCGGCAGAATCATGAGCAAGCCGTACAACGCGTATATCAAAGCGTCATTCTTCTCCCATTCTAATAGCTGTAGTCTCAAATCTTAAACAAGAAAAGAATGAAGAAATATTGAAACATATTTCTTTTTTTTATTTTCTTAGTATAACGATGTATCGCGTACTTACAAGTGAATATCGGTGATTCTATTAATTGTACCAGTTTATCTATCTCCGTTAGAAATTCCACTGTAACTTCTATGTTTTCACTGATACGTACGGATTGTGTTAAGGTCTTAAAAACGTTCGTTGAAGCAAATAAAACGAAAAGGAATAGATTAAAGGATACAAAGATCGAATGATATTGCACGCATGTCGGTAATGTTGAGACAGAAGACACAAGGCCACGGTTGCGACCGGATTGTGACACCAGGACACATAGAGGCATTCGAACAGCGCACAACTATCCTAAAAATTTTACAATCATTAATACTGTTAGATTTTATATAATTGATTATTCAATAGAACTTCATAAACTGGAATAATAGGATTTCAAGCTGAATAATAATTCTGTTATACGATGAACTTACTGGAGAATCTAAATGTCTAAGTTTATTGCGCAGGTCGAATAACTCGGAACTGGTTAACAGAATGACGTTCAGAGTTTGTATCATCGTACACGCAAAGCTTAAATTTTGTTCTTCCTGTAATATCTTTGCCAGCGTTTTGTATATATCCTCTGCGCTCAAAAGCACACATAGCTCTCTTATAATGAAAGCACCTCGGTCTTCTAGCAAATGTCTGTCGGTGGAGAAGAGCCTTAATAAATTGACTATGAACTTCGTAAAATATTTATTCTGCATCTTTGCATTGGGATCGGTCGTTACTGCCTCCGGGGATTTTGAGCTGATAATCTCAGCCATTACCACTAAAGTCTGCTGTACCACCTCGTCCGAGGTATCACTTAAGGATTTCATTAATATCGGAAATAAGTCCTCAATATGATTAAACATTTTATGCGGAATGTTTATGAACAAATGATGTATCCACTTTAAAACTGCGACTTTAGTTTGAACCGATAGATAGAGCAAATGTTTTATAAGTACTTCCACGACACTAGTGAGATCCAAGCTTTCAGCCAGGGAATGATTTTGTGTTACATCTGAAAGTGAAAAGAGAGATAATGCCTATTATTAATGAAAAGTCGAAGGTGATAAATAATAATGAAAATATAAAAGATGTTATATAAATATATATAAAATATATAATTAAACACTATTTACCGTTCTTTTCTCTCGAAGAATGTATCTTATTTTCTTGTTTTTTATTTGTAACTTCTGTATTTTCCATAATTATCAGTTTCATTAAATTTGCATTTACTTGCGTTGCTGTTTCTTTAATGCTCTTCCGTGTATCACCGTCGTAGGCTAGGCACGGTAAAACGGCCACGAGAATGCCAGACATGTATGGAAGCATGAGAGGCCCAGACAAATGTACGAATTCCTTGATCCATGTGATAGCAGTCAACTGGAGCAACTCATCATTACTCTGGGTGTGCGTAATCAGTATATTTATCATACCCGGGAAATCCACTCTCGCGGGATTTGCTTTTATGCTACGTAAAAATTCACCAAGAACTGTATCCGTGATCTTTTTAATCTCTGGCGTCGGGTCCTCCAATATCCTGAACAATCCATCGAGTATCTCAGGTAGAAATATTATGAAATCCATATTGGGAACTGCATCCAGCACGGATACCCATGATATTACAAACTGTCTGCCAAATGGGTTTTTTGTATAGATACGCTCACGCAACAAAGGCATAAATCCAACTAAATCGAAGAGGCCGCTTTCTGTCACAATGTCCTGAAATAAAAAATCAAATTATATAAAAGAGAGACATCTCTAATAGATTCTGCAGCTACCTTCATCAATCTATCAAGCAATTCAGTGGCGTTTTTTATATTCTGCTCAGAATCACAGGCCAGCTTACTGAGAGCAGCAAAGATATCTGTAAACTGAGGCAGCACCGCGCCTCTCGCCACCTTGACTACATTGTACAAACTCTCGCAGGCGTAGTATCGGACTCTAAGATCAGCGTCACAGAAGCATGCCAGAATTGGGTGGATAAGATCCTCTATATATTGACCAGTGTCCTTTCCAAGACCAACAGCGATCGCTGCAAGACCTATCAAGCCACCTTTGCGCGTATGTGGATTCTGAGAAGTGGCAAAGTCCTGCCCAAGAACTTTCAACAGTCTCTTGATCTGCACAGTATTGTTATGAGCAGCGAATTCCTTTACCATCCTGTGGGATTGATAAAAAACAAAAAAGACATTAATCAATTGTTATGGAAAGAGAAATGTAGAATTGAGAGAAGAACTTTTTGTATTGTAGTAATGATCTACAACTCCTCTTTTAGGTTCACTGAATTGCGAACCCTAGAAGATCGAGAATCGGAAGGGCAAGAAGATGCAATCGTGTACAGTACAGATAACCTCACTTTTCTATCTCCACGGCGGCTGGCTTTCGTTTTTCGTACAATTTGTCATTGAGGGATCGCACACATGCCGCGCTCAGGGGCGCGTAATCTCTTTCGGACATCATTCTGCGTGAATTGTCACGATATATCTTTGGCTTCTATAATGTCAAAATGTATCAAAACACATAATTAGGCAACACGACTCGGATTCTCGGATGCGCATGGGCAAGTGGAGGCGCTCAGCAGCGCTCGGTGAAATGTCAAATGTGTCATATCAAACCGAATTTGAATTGGATGAACGAGCATGAGCAAGAATGAATGAACAATTAATCCAGCTTTTGGATTATTTCAGCTATTGAAATTAATTTTCTCTATTGTATGAATGTTTTCCATTTACTATATTTATTCATTTGACAAAAGGAAAGAATTTTATTGTAAAATTGAGTGATTTTGTCGATTGAATTAAGATTCATAATATAATCAGGAAAAGAAATTAAATATAAAGAATTAGGAAGAATTAGAAAAAAATTATTTTCAATCTAAATGGAAGAACATTTTAGTGTTTGATTGTATATGGGAACATGTTTTCCTATGTATCGAAATTGAATTCTCCATTCCTAATCTCTTATTCCATGTTTTTTATTTCTTTCATTGTCTGAGTCCTTAATTGCTAGTTTCTAATTTCTAGAAGAATTATTTTAAATATAATTACAGTATTTATCAATTATGGAAAGCATTAATATTTTTTACTTTCTTTATTATATGTTATAAATTACTTTTACAGGCTTTGTAAAAGTCTACATGCCCATCTGCAAATAAATTGTCCACGTTGATAGTATTAAAATATTTCTCGAGCTCAGGACTCATACTGTAATTCGTAAATGCTTCTTTAACGACAGCCTTCTTTGGAATAGGCACAGCAGGTTTAAATGCTACACCCGCAGGATCGTATTCCGTGTAAAGCTCCTCCGGTGTTCTAAAATTAATAAAACAATCAAATGATTCAGAAACTAACTATATTTTCTAATTGTATATATGTGATAAAATACATGCAAGATAAAATAATTTATTATAATTGTTATATACAATCAATACTTACAACTTCGCGATTTCAGTAGTCAAACTACCCTCGCCGCTCGTAGGTGTGACATACGCTATATTCTTAGCGAGTTGCCGTACTACACTATGATAGTGACGCTGTAAAAAAAAAAACAATTATTATATCATTCATCGTTCGGTCGTTTTCAATGAAAAGTATCGTATTGCAGATATAGTACCTGTAAAGCACCGAGTTCATACAATGCGGTACAGTGAGCGTTACAATAGTCAGGTTCCTCGATTTCGGCTTGATAATGACCATCACCGATGCAATCGGTATCTAGTAAGATATGAGCTCCCTTCCCGAGCTGCATCACTTGCTTGATAATACCGAGAATTCCCAACGCTGCATTATGCTGTGACTGCAAGGCTAACATGCTTATTCTCTTTACAAAGGCTATCATACGCGTCTGCGTTATTCTCCGTCGCTGATGAATGAGAATCTGTAGCAGTGTTCTCAACACAATTTCCGTTTCCGCGTGCGTTCTCCCACAATGGACTTTCAATATATTTTTATACAAATGCACATAAAATCTATATAACAGATATATTGTAAATATAATTTTTTACATATACATAACGATATGTAATTTGTTTCATTAGGTATATAAAACAATGTTGAAAGAGAACAATTACTATATACAAACCTATATGGATCGATATTTAATGCTGCAGCTTGGCCAGATAATATCGTAAATATACATTGAACACAGTGCAGTTGTTCTCTTAATCCCAAATTAACTTCTTCTATTAATCTGTCTATGGCGCTTACCAAATCTTGATAAAAATTTATGTTAATACAATGCGCAAATCTGAAATATTCAAGTATAATCTGTCAAGATATTGTAAAGGAAAATCATTAATAAAAAATACTAATATAAATAAATCGCATTACTTGGCTAATCCTTCCAAACACACAGATAATATTTTACTATTGGGAACTTGTTTCAATACTCTGAAGTATATGGTAAATACTATACTCGTTATTTCCGTAAGAATTTTTTGTTTCGCCTGTTTATTTTCCTCGGCCTTCGTTTCGAGTAGTTCTTTTTCCACTTGTTCTAATTTCTTGCTCTTTTTTCTCTCTCGTTTGCTCAATGCAAGGATCCTTTGCTTATGAGATATGAGCTTCTTTTGCTTTGTTTCGTCTTCCTTTTCCTTATCCAGATCAACATCTTTGATGCGAAGAGACAGTAACACTGCTATAACTTCAGAGTGTACCGAATGCTTTCTTGACTTGATATATTGATTCAATTTTCGAACTATCTAAAATTTCATTAAGAATAAATGCATCATAAATTTTTAATTACATTACTAGCATTTTGAAACATAATAAAAATAAAATTTTTATTAAAACCTACTGTAAGAGACAATTGACCACGTTTATCTTCTTTGAATATTTGAGAGATACATTGTGCAACTTTCTCTCTTACGCTGCTCCGCTTGTTATCCAATAGAGGAAGTATATAATTAGCTATATTAACAGAGAAATTAAAATACGGATGGACAGTGAGAAGCTCGCACATACATAATACAGCTGTTTCACCCAGCTGTATTTCTTGTTCATTCGTCGATCGCGTATCCCCTTTCTTTCTTCGCAAAATCTTGGATATCTTTTCGAGCTTTTGTAAATAGTTTTTGTAACTTCTCAACAAGATAGTTTCATAATTCTGCAGCGCGAGAGTATCTTTTTTCACTAGAAAATTAATTAAAGTTGATTAACAATGTATATACAATTTCTTTTGTAAGTTTCTTTCTTTATATACACATACATTTTACTCCATCTTGAGAAATCTGATGGATATTATATGATGGTAGCAAATCTTTAAAAATCTCTAAAAGGGACACCATTGCCAGTTTCCTGATTGTAACATAAATTTTTGTGGATCTTTCATCCATCATGTCCAACAATATTTTGAAATTTCCAGATTTGAGTTCCGGGTTTTCCAATATACCGCTCGAAAGTATACCTATTCTAAAACGCTTGGATCTTAGTATTTCTTCACGATGCGCCAAAAGTTCAATAGTAGACATTGGTTTATCAGTTATTTCCAAGTTATTCTGTAAATTTATAACATAATTATACATAATTACATAATACATTTTACATTAGACTAAAGTATTGGAACATGTAATTTGAATCTTACATATGTATCGTCCATTTCCGTATCACTATTTCCTTGTTGACTATTTTCTTTATCTTTTTCTTGATTTTTCTCATTCGTATTTTCATTTTCCTCTCCATTTAAAGTTTTATCATCTTCTTCAATAATGCGTTTCTTTACAAAACCATTTTGTGTTTTTATGGGAAGCAACATGCGAATCGACTTTTCTCCTGTCTCTTCCACAATTTTCGAAACATTATTCTCATACAGTTCTTCCAATGGTTGATCATTTGTAATCTTCTTTCTTTTTCTTTCGCTTAAACTATTGTCTGTTCTAAAAGCAAAAATTACATCAATATACATCAATATACATATATATACATATATATCAATATATATACATATACATATAATTCTTTAAGATTTTATTTTTTCTTAAGAATTACAAAGTATAAACATACTCGTTTAAGGGAATCTGTTTCAATAAATTATAAGATTTGTTAGATATAGCGTTATTTAAGAAATTTAAATCATCTTCTTCAACCATATCCATTAAATCTTTTCCATGATCACTTTCCTCTTCTTCTTCTTCCACTGGACATGGTGGTACTGATTTTTGAGGCTGTTTTTTTGCTGGTTTATGTTGTCGAGTCTTAAGTTTTCCTCGTTTTGAAAGTTTTGTCCTTGTCTGATTATTTCTTTTAATTTTACTGATTTTTGGCTTTCTTAATTTCTGCAAAATAAATATTTCTATAGAGTTAATTTATTTCAAGCAAACTTTTTAATTATTATTCATTAAATTTATATTACTTCATGTTATAAGTCATTTTATGTATAAAAATAAATAGAAAAACTTGTAAAGAAACATTCCTACTTCAGAAAATTAAATGTTGATTACATGATTTTATAAATATTTATATTTAACATTAAATAAAAAATTATGTGTTTTATTATAAATAAAATATGTCACATGTTCAGAAATTTAGAAATTTAATTTCGTAAAATTCAAATAAAATTTTAAGAGGTTAAGCACAAGGTGCTCATCAATTAACATGTATTGAAAGCTTTTTAACTTACCCCCATAATTAAAGCGTATAATCAAACTTAATAATTTTCTTTCATCCAAGTTTAGTTTTATAAAAATACACATTAAAAAAAAATTAAGCGTCCACTCTAAACCAAATGCATCCACGTGTGTTGCATGTTCGCTCTTCATAAGTGTCGGTCCACAATAGGTGATTTAAGCTTTAAGAAGTAAGAAATTGACCAATTATAATCGAATATGAAAAAAATAACTCGACTATGATTGGTCAATTTCTTACGACTTAAAGATTAAATACTTATTGTGGACCGACACTAACACTTCACAAGTTCCCTATTTCTCATCTTCTTTACCGACAAAACACTATTGAAGCGATAATCGAAAATAGCACAGCTGCTAAAAAATTAGACAACTAATAATATAACACAATATTAATTATATTATAATTAATTTATTATTATTTTAATGTTTCGTGAATATAAAATTATCAGATATTTCATTTTTTAATAAAAAATACTAATTATCTTATCTATAATAATTATAATACTTCAGAATTTTAATTAAGTCTACCATGTATATATCTTTTATATTTTATAAATATATATTTTATATATATATATATATATATATATATATATTTTAAATCAACAGATAATAAATACATTATGTTATTATTGTTTATAACAAACATTTATTTTCTGATCTATATAATATTTGTAAATTTCAATAACGCTTTTTTCGAAAAAGCTATTCTGATAATCCGTTTAAATATATATTTATTATTTTAAAATAAATCAAACGAAATATTTATACGCAAATTCGCAATCACGCTAATAATAATTTATAAAGTTTTGAAGAAGATCAGATATCTTGAAAAATAAATAAAATTAATATTATTCTGTAATATTATCAGTTTTTAACTTGAGTTTTTCAATTTAAAGTGTCAACCTTCATAACGTTTTTCAAATTAATTCTGCCAGTATCGATGTAAAAATATGTAAACTAATAACAATCATATAATTAACAAATAATAATGCGAATATACGCCAGTAACTTTAAGGATTGTGACAGAACAGCATCTTTGTCAATTTCTGTTGAAAACCATAATTTTATAAATAATTTTATAACGTGAAAATTGAAAGAAATTGTGTAACAATTTTTGATATACACATTTTAATAGCAAGGTAATGTAAGAATCCGCTTCTATGTGTCATAGATTCTTTTTCTTCACAAAACAATTAATTGTGTAATTCACAATTATTTATGCTATCATTACAAAACTTAATTAAAATAATTAGGCAGAGCTATATACTTATATAGATATGAACTATGAAATTATACACTAATTTTTATAATTTTTAGATAACAAGAAACTTAGCACAAATTATTCACAATAAATAACCTTTAGAAACTCTGCGAATACTATTAGCGTTATAAAATATTCACCAAATATTAATTTGCTAAAAATAATATAATAACTATTGTCAATAATTACAATAAAACTAATCATCTGAAAATATGGTAAGAATAACATAATACTATTATAAAATAATTTTATTATTTCTTGGTATTAAAAAATTGTTACTAAGTTATTTGCTTAACAATCCAGATTTGCATTATATGTTAAATATTATAGAATTTAAATTATTAATCAATATAAAATTTAAATCTAAATAGGCTTTCTCAACGCGATTCAAAGATATGTACAGGAAAAAAAGAATAATTTTGGGAGAGATGCCTAGGAAAAGACCTCGATTTTTGAGTATTACCTATGTGCCATATTTAGGTAAACCAACTGCTTACAATCCATTGTTAAAAAACTTTGATAATATTACAAAGTGGCTATATCTAAGAGATTTGAACCTATCAAACAATAATATTGAAAAAGTGCCAATGTACTTGGGCATTTTACCATTTCTTCAACGGCTTAATCTGTCACGAAATGAAATTGGATCTTTTTATTTGCATAAATGGTTGTGTTTAAGGCAAGCTGCTCTTCGGAAAAATTTAAGTTTTCTAGACATAAGCTATAATTCAGTATGTCATATAATTATTAAAATATCACAAAAATGATTTATATGTATATATAAAACAAAAAATGTATACATATATATTTTGTTGTATAAAAATATATTTTTAATTAATAATATGCTCCGTCATCGTGAAATTTATTATTATTTACAGCTAATCAAATTACCAGAATATATCATTAAGTTAGATGCTTTAGTGGAATTAAATATTAGCCATAATGATATAAGGATCTTGCCACATAACATTGGAAAGATGAAAAATCTTAAAATTTTGAATTTGTCGCATAACTCGTTAACATATTTACCAATAGAAATCCTTAATTTATTCTTACGAACTATTGACGTTTCAATGAATCCATTTGTAGGCCCTGATCGTATAAAGACTTCTGAACGTACAGTAATAGGACGTGAAGAAATACCAACTCTTATCCAACTTACATCGAGAATAGTGAGAAAATATCGGTTTGTCGATTTTTGAATGTTTATTGCATATTTATAAGTGTGTATTTTTTATAAATTCCTTTAGTCAAATTGAAGATAATTTTTCTTTAAAATAATGATTTTTATAAAGCTTTTTTGTAATGTAAACTTTAAGAAGATGTCAGAAATGAATAACGGATATTTCCATATTAAAAGAAATTTACTTTAAATTTTTAATTTAAAATGTAATTATAACACATCAGATGCAAAAGTGTAAAGGTAAAGGGCGAGTCTGTTTGTCTGCTTATAAATTTGATATTAAAGAATCTTAAAGAGAATTAAAAATAATACAAAATAATAAACAAATTTTAAATATTATCAATATAAATAGAAAATAGTTATATTTTCGGCCGAAATTTCAGAGAATCTTAATAGTGGAAGTTTTAATGGACATTTTCTATATTTTCCATTTGCACAAGCCTGATGAAAATTTATCATATTAAAGATTGAAATATTAATAATTAATAATTTTTTACAATATATTTGCACAAAAGTCAAACGAACTTCACAGTGATTAAAAAAATTTAGAATATATTATATAAATTATTTATTATTTATTATTATTATTATTATTATTTTTGTAGTCCAGAACGTGTACCATTTTTACCATATCTATTGATGGAAGATGAGGATATAACAAAATATTGCGGTTTGTGCGAAGAAATTATTTTTAAAGTTCCCTATGTATATGCATTGACAACATCGGGCAATTTAAGCGATCTAGCTAAGAACGTGACAGCCAAAATGTCAGAAAATCTACATCAACTGGTGCCATTTGAATATTATTATTGTTATCCCGTTTGCAAGTCGGACTACAATTAATCTGGTAAAAAATTGAATTATGCCTTAAAATTAAGAAAACTAATGTTTAGATTATTAAAAATATACGACATTACACATTTTTAACAGCAGATGATTCTATAATATCTATTGATATTATTAATTTGCTATTTTAACGTTTTGATTCTATTTATATTTTTATATTTACATTTAGTTTAATTTTTTTATATTTTTATATTTATATTTATGATTCAGTATAGTATACTTATATTATTATAATTTATTTAGCTAGTCTATCTTATTCTCAATACATTGAGAACACTACCTGACTATCACAAAAATGTGATTTATATAAAACACTTCACATCCAACTTGGAGGCTGATGACCGATTTATCTTCGATATTATATGTAATAATTCTATCACACGTATCAATTGATCCGTAATTAATTTGTAATCAATATAATTAATTTACAATTTTTTATTATTTATATATATGGCCGTATACTTATATATACGGCCGTATATTTATATATATGTACAGCCGTATATTTATATATATGTACAGCATATATATTTATATTTATGATGCAGTTTGTTATACCGCGATATAATATTAAGAGTTTGATATCAATACTGACAAGGGTTCCAAAAGAAAGTATTGTTAAATTAAATCTTTGATTACAAAGCAATTACACTGATAGAATATCTAGAAACTGTATAACGTTCTAAAATATCTTAAAAATGTTTCAATATTTTAAAGATATTTTTTAGACAAGCATGTTATTTGAATACAAAAGAAATTTAATAGTATACGTAATATAATAAAATATAATTATAATAATGTATATTTAATATATATAAAAATATATATGTATATACTATTGTGATCAAAAGGTATGGGAATTGGCTCAATCAACTGCGAATTTTGAACGTATGGAAGAAATATCTTTTTAGATTAATTGGACTGTTTCTAATCTCTAGATAAAATTTCATGTATTTACCAATTTTAATTTATAAATAAATTCTTGTTTTGTGATTGAGAAAAGTACTTTCGGCGATTTTTAACATGTTGAATTTTGTTGAACAAAGAAATGTATAAAATTTTGTCTTTGGAACGAAATTTTGTGTACAGAAATAGTGAACATGTTTTGGTGATAAGTGCATATCAAGAACAAGGATTTTCAAATGGTATAAAATGTTCAAAGAAGACAAAGAACATGTCGAAGATGAAGATCGCTCTGGAAAATCTTCCACTTCAACATTTCATATCAATCGAAAATCCTTATTTTCGATATGCACTCATCATCAAAACATGTCTACTGTACATGAAGTTTTGCTCTAAAGTTCAACATTTTATGCAAATTCTTTGCTCAACAAAATTTGACATGTTAAAAATTGCCAAAAGTGCTTTTTCTCAATCACAAAATAAATATTTATTTGTAGACTAGGAAAGGCAATGACATGAAATTTTAGATAGAGATTAAATACAGTCTAAGAAATCTAAAAAAAAAGATATTTCTTCGATATGTTTGAAATGCGCCAATATATTAGTTTAAATAAACCAATATATGTATATATGTATATATATGTTATATATATATAAATATATATAAAACATATTACATACACAATAATATACACAATATGTTTTATTATATATTAATATAATTTATTAATAATTAATATATTAATAATTAATTAATTAAATAATTAATAATTAATATATTAATATAAAATTAATAAATTTTGTTATATATATTATTCAATTAAACAATTAATTTTTTTATTTTAATAACGAATAAATTTTTATAATTAGTAATAATAAATATTTACATGCGAATCATCGTGCATCCGTGCTCCAACGTTTTTATAAGTCTATTTTTTTACGCATTTTTTATTTAGATGATCATTTAGCGTCTGTCAATATGACAAATGGCAATCTGATCATCGCTTTATTTTTGAATATTTTGAATATAAAAAAAAAATATAATACATATTATAGAACTTGAAATAGATTCCAAAATTATTCGATTTTTCCTAGAAAAAAACAATAGAAATCTAGAAAATAATTGAATAATTTCAATCGAAATCCATTCCAAAGAACTTCATAATATACCCTGTGGATTGCTGTCCTGACAAACGCTGAATGACTCTATACGATTGTCATATCGTACTTACGCATATTTTATATGAACTTTGTATTCATTATTATGTATTATGTATTAAATTTTTCACTTTTTAATACAAAAGTGCAGAAAATTTATAATAAAATATAAAAAAAATTGTGTAATTATACTATTGTAATATTATAATATTGTAATATTTACAATAGGAATTTTATAAACAGGACTTATATAATTAAACAAATACAAGCAATTTTATCTGATATTCTGATATGTTGAATTAAAAATGTCCTTTCCTTATACATATATAACATTAATTAGATATAACCAAATCTAAAATAGTTGATATCTGTAAAACTCGTATTTATACTCGTATTTAATATATCTTTATTTTTCAAAGTTAGTCTTTCTATTTTAATATAATAATTTTATATACAATATATATAAAATTTATATTTAGTTTATATTAAAAAAGAAAGAATGATTTAAAAAAATATATTTTATATATAATGAACTTTATATATATATTTATATATTAATATATATATATTTATATATTATTTTATATATTAAAAAGTTAGGATACACACACACACACACACACACACACACACACACACACACACACACACACACACACGTGCGCACACGCACATGTAGAAATGCAAGCATATTGGCAATAATGCGTTGGCAATCATGTTATATTAGAAATTTTCAATTTTAATGTTGTAAAGACATTTAAAAAGATGAAATCTTTTATAAGCTTATTTTAACAAAAATATTAGATTTTTCGTAAGTTCCTTTTCTCATTCTTATTTCAAAAACAAATTTTAACAAACTCTTTTGACAATTAAAAATGATAGAAATTAAATTCGTTCAAAACAAATTATTAATTCCATCAAAAAAATTAATAATTCCATCCACGTTGATAAAATAATACAGATATCACTTGATGAGTTATTTACCGATTGAATTAAGATTAGGTATGCCATTCTTCTCTGTCGTTCATGTGTGTATCATTTCTTTCTACAGATGTTCTTTTCTAGGGAATGCACATTACGTGGGAAAGGAAGCAATCCTGACTAGGGACAATTAGTAAATCGATTATCTTCTCGTTGTTTGTATCGTTGTTGCTGTCTGTTGCGCTGTGGAGAGTCAATGCATCAATTGTGATATATTACGTATTCATGATGTCTGCTACAGTTGTACATAAATTTATAACTTTTATAGGATTTATGTCTATATTACACGCAGCTTATTCCGCGGCGCAACGTGAGTATATACGTCTTTCAACTCTTCTCAAGTTTTTTTTAGGTTAGACTAATATTAACATTGTATGACGAAGTTATGAGCTTGTCCTTTTTTCCATTTGAAGTCCAGTTAGAGTACAATTAAATTTCTAAAATAAGAAACAAACGACATTTGCAATTAGATGAAATTAAATAACAATTTTTTTTATAGATCGCTCTTATTTGCGAATTACCGAACAGGAGTTTACTACTTTGCCAATTGATGTAAGTTATAATTCATATCATCCCTCATTTTATATAGAAAGCTAAAAATTATTCTTGTATATAGTAGTCCATGAAGCGGATACAAATCTTAGAATGTTGTTGCGATTTTTTACTGTTATAGATTTTAATCCAGGGTATAGCCAGTTTATTTATTGTCATGTATGGTGTTATGTACATCGCTGGTGATTTTAAAGAAATTCGGGCAGTTGTCGATTTGGAAAATAAGTCATGGGAGACACTGCGGAATTTACCATCGTTTCAAGTATTTAATCATCGAGGAAGATCTTTATCTCCAGAATACATTCCAGAATAAAATAGTAATATTTCAACATCAAATCATTCATGAAAATAATAGACATATAAAATTATTTATATTATTTGTTAATTCACATTTGAATAGAAAAGTTTATCACTATTTAGTAATAGTAATTTAATTAATGTAATAAAAAATATATTAAAATTAAAAATTCATTATATTTTTAAGAAGACAAAATGCATAAATGTAATATAAAATAAAAGCGTCAACAAACAAGATTGTAGCAAGATAATTTTATATATACACAGATATGTGAAATTTAATCATTTATTGTTGAAAGCAATTCTATGAAACTGCGATCTTTCCCGTCATAATCTGAATGTTGAAATTCATGACTCATGACGAATGGTTTTGTATATAATTTTGTGACCATAAATAGTACGAATAAAAAAAAATCAGTTTTATTGCGCTTCATTTATCTGCTTTCTTTCTTTAGTTTTGTTGCAATATATTTATTTTATAAGAAAAATTAATAATGGTATAGTTAAAGAGTGCATAATAAAACACAGGACATCACTTTTTCTGCTTTTTCTTTTCCGCCTCTGCTTCCTTTTCTTTTTCGATTTCCGTTACATATTCACCTATAGTATCTGTGTCCAACATCTGAAGTATTATATGTATTGTTATTACAAATTTATGTCTCAAAAAAAGATGCACAAAAATTACAAAAATATACCTGTAACGGCTGTCCACGTCGCATTACTGCTATTTCTAGATTCTTTTGTCCAGATTGAACTACTTCGAGTAGCGCTCTGATAGCTAATTTTATACAACCTTTTTCCGTAGATACCTCTTCCGGGGTATAATATTTTTCCAAGAATTCGTGCACAGTTTTAGCGCTGCGACCTGTCGCGTTTGCCTGTGGAAGAGATAATTGATATCAATTTAGCTATTCAATTATCCTATCCAGCAAAACATTTGAAATGTTTTAATCTGTCTTTAATATGTATGTACCTTCCATTCGTAATATATTCCTGACGGTTCTGTTTGATAAAGATGTGGGACACCATCATAATCAAATCCAGCTAGGAGACAAGATATTCCGAAAGGTCTACGACCGTTACTCTGTGTATATTTCTGTTTTAAACCTGCAAATAACAATTACATAGAAATAATTTAAAGATGTAATAAATGGTCACAATTTTCTAGTGAAACAATTTATTTCAATCATACCTGCAATATACCTTGTGATATATTCCAAAGTAACAGGATCTTCTACAGTTAACTTATGGCTCTGGCATTCAACTTGTGCACGGTTGATTAACACTCTTGCATCGGCAGTTAAGCCTATTAAGAAGATCAAAAACAATTATTGTTATTTGTGCAATATACAAAATTTAGTAAACCTGTTCTTTATACTTCTTGAACTAATGTACATACTTGAAATGAAATAGATGTATGAAAAGCAAATAAGATAGTTTTAGGATAATCAGTCAATAAAAAACAAGCCTTATATTTATCTTTGTGCTATTTTCATACCTGCAAAGGCCATAATTACATGATCGTCCAGAAGACATATCTTTCGCACCGTGCGCTCTTCTTGTAGTTTAGCGACAGACTTCTTTTCAACGCCTAATACTACGACGTCAGCTCCACGTACACCAACCTGTTTTTACAAAAAAATCATATATAAACATATATAAATAAACTAAAAGTATGTTAAAAAGTAATATTGATTTTATTAAGAATTTTGTTTAGCTGGAAATTTTATGCTTTTTACGACATAAAAATAACATGAATAAAAATTTTTTTTTTTTTTTATACGAATAAACATTGCGATGCGACATGACAAGGATGACAGAAATGAGACATACTGAATCTGTTGTGAAACCTGTTGGGAAACTGTTAACCTAACCTGTACAAAATTCGCAGAGTCATAAGGCAAGGTAGATGAATAAAAACACACAATTATAATTAAAAATTTCTCGCGCGTGACAACAAATAATTCACAGATTAACAGATGAGACGAGAGAAGCCGGTGAAATTCTCGAAAGTGGCATTTAAAGTCAAGAGGTAGTGAGGTTAGGTCAAACTGTTCGACGTACCGCTGTCGAGCCTTTCTTGACAGCCTCCTGGGCGTATTCCACCTGGAGCAGATGCCCGTCCGGCGAGAACACCGTGATCGCTCTGTCATATCTCGCCGACATTGTTCAAAGTATTCACCGTTCTACAGGAAACTCGAAATGACTCCGCCGTTTTCTGAGCAGTCAACGAACAACACCGCCGTCTCGCTCTGGCGCACTGGACGCAAACATGACAACGCACTTCCCTAGAAACGCACCATGTACTTCTCAGAATGGACATGTACTTCACGGGAATGGACGGATTCCCATGAAGCGATATCGCGATGATCACTTATATATTAAAGGCTGCCTTAAGAGAGCACTCTGTCACATTAAAGTCTAGAAGAAGAATTTAGACAATTTTGTTCAATTTTTCATTGGCTCTGAATCTAATTTAAGATATTATTAACGCGCAGATTAGGATTTGAAAAGTAGATATTTATCTTTGAAAATAAAATTATTAAAAAGTTAGAAAATATATTTTTGTATTACAAAATAATATATCTATTGATAGAATATATCTTCATATTTTTTTCTTATTTAATTCCGTTAATTCCGTTCCATCGATGGGCCGTATTCATAATCTTTTATATTTAAAATCACTTTAAATACAATTTTGTAATATCTTAGACAATAAAAATATACAGACAAGATTTATTCTTGCTCTTCTTAGTATTTTTTTAATTAAAGCGAGATGCAAACGATGAAATGGATTAAACTGAGCAGAAAATTACTATTTTAAGATTTTCGCAATTAACGAGAAATTAACGATTAAAAATTTGTCGAATGAGCGAGTACCGACAAATCGCAAGTAACAAGATATGATTGCAATTTGCAACATTTTTAATTGAATCCACATAGTTCAACACAAATATTCAATTTAATCGATCTTGGATTGATTCAAACTCACTGCAATCAAAAGTTTATAAGCCATGAATAATTGCTTTATGAGAGAGAATTGTTTCTGATAAATGTCTTTATTGTTTGATGCCGACGCCAATGACTAAATAGCAATTATTTATTTATAAAATGCACATTATTTATGTAATATATTTTGTACATATGTATGAATATGATATGCACATAATATACATATGTATAATAAAGATATGGTCACATTTAGCATTAAATGCGATGAAAATATGTGGCCTTAACGGTAATTTCTTATTCGAACACACACACCATTATTTTAATTTGTACTACGTTCATTTTCATGGTCTTTACATGATCTGTCCTCTAATTTCTAAATTCTAATTTTTATTCTGTATTTATCACTGTGTAGATGTAATTTACTAGTATTATAAATATGATTTACTTAATCTTAATATTTATTTATGTAATATATCATGCAATTTTTATTTGAATAAAATATAAATGTAATGAATAATGTGTCTAATAATAAAAAAATAAATTATAATTATAATTATAAATTATATTAAAATCATTAAAATCGAAGATCTCTATTAAACTTTTTTAAAATAGAACATTTTTATATAAAAATATAATATTGTGTGTGTGTGTGTGTGTGTGTGTGTGTGTGTGTGTGTGTGTGTGTGTGTGTGTGTGTGTGTGTGTGTACATATATATGAAAATGAGTAAATGCATAGAACGCATAAAAAAATATAAAACAACTGCACTTGGCCAATATTTTTTCAAGGTTATAAATTTAAGATATAACTGCAGACGTTGTGTTTTGTTTTTAAATTGATTGCATTATTTGCATTAATTTTCAATAAGAATGTCAGCTTCGACTCGTTGCTCGTGATGATTCCGAACTTTTACACGTGAAATGAGAAACGTAGAAGCGGGAATGACGTACGTGTGGAAATGAAAAGGAAATGCCAATATAAATTATACGCGTGTTCGTTTTGGCTTCCGGAAATTCACTCGAGCGAGTGGGGATGAATAGATAGAAACGGTATCGTTGCTCTTATAAGAGAAACGATAGCCTTAGAGAAACGTTTAGTCAAGGCTGGTCGCCTCTGTCATACTCGCTGCCGTTGCCGTTCGCCTGTGCAACATGATCGGGTCGGTATAATTTCCTTTTTTTTTTTATCGTTACACGAAGGTGTGCCAGGTTACAAAAAATGCCTGTGTTGACATCATCTTTGCATAAATTTTGTTTATTGAAATAATGGTCTTTTTACGTCGCTCGGCTATTAAAAATTAATGTAAATTCGACGTATAACGCGAGTGAAAGCGTAGCTCCGCGAAAGATCGTTTTTGTAGCTGCGACGATTGAAACTGACACTGTGAAATACATTTTATTTTTGTAATTTATAAAATTTGTGATGCTTAAAATAGTGTAGATATGTGTCGCAACATATATTTGTGCACACTTGCGAGCAAATGTGCTGCTGTGAAGTGCAGTTCTTCGATATAATTAATTACTCAATATAATTTGAGTACTTATCTGATACATTTTCTGAATATTTCGCTATAATTTACATGTAAATTGATATATTCAAAAAAATAAATGCAATACGGAAAAATGTTTAAAAATAAACATTTTTAAGATAGATAAAACAAACGGCGGCAAATAGTTAATGCGCTGATTACAATCGTACTTGACTTGGTATTTTAGGAATATTCCTATACTCGCCAAATGTTTATTTTTGTTAAGTTTGAAGAGATATGCAAATCTTTTTACAAATATTCTAATTAGAAAATTGAGAAATATCTAATTATATACAATGAAATACATCCTACCTTTTATTTGTTTTATTGTGTTAATTTCTGTTAATACAGATAACGCGGGAAAACACATCACAGCTTTTATTTGTTTGTAACAAAAAGTTGTTACAAAATGTCATGTAGGAAATGTTGTACGGAAGAGAGGAATTTAATTTTCAAATTATGTTGCTTTGCTTTGTTTAATAACAATTATTTTTTATTAAAAATAACTTTTACCGTGTCACTCATTTTTTCAAAATTTTTAGGAGAAGTATAAAAATTGATAATTTTCTAGAGGTTTCCAGAGACATTATACGTTAACAAGCGACAATGAGATTGCTTGACTCAAGTAATTAGCGGTAGTGTAATCACGTGCAACTAATATGCCGTATGTTGCAATCGCATGTAGAATCGTAATCATCACGTGTGCGTAAATGCAATTATCGTTTGCGTATGCAACAATATCTTTAAATAAAATTAAGTAATATTATAATTATTAAAAATGGAAATTTAATTTCTTAATTTCTGATCATGCCAATAATATTGCATCGGTTACGTTTATCGTGAAACGATTGCTGTTAACTATATAACATTTCTATTACAATTGCAAAAGCATTTAACTGGCTAGATAAACTCGCAGTCATAATTTTTTTGCGTAAATAGTGCATCTTTGTCAGGAATATGAGAACACGTTTTAAAGCATTTAAAAAAAAATTTTTTTTTACTTTTTCTTAATTTGTTAAATTATCGACAGTTTTGCAATATTCTGATCATTTTTTATACAAATCATATACGTGTATTGTTTTAATTATCCTTAAATTATTTTTAAGCTTTTTAAAAAATATCTCCTTTATAAAAATTTTTAATCACATAAAAATGATAAATTTTGTATAAAGCAAGTTTTAATAAAAATTCCAATATTAATTTGTCTTAATTTATTATACTTATACATTTCTATTAAGTATATTTTTTTGCAAATCTTACCAATAGTTTACAATTTATCGTTTATTGACTATTTTGTTACGTAAACTATATCAAATAATAACATACTACATACATAACAGATAGAAATGTTTTAAATAACGCAAATAAATGTCAATTACATTATGTTGGATAGTTAAAATTTTTCACTTATATGTAATTAGCTCGTAATTAAGTAAATATTATTTAGTTTAAGTTTAAAGTGTTACATAAGAATCATGAAAAAGCACAATTTGTTTCTTAAATGCAAATACTTGTAAATTCATCATGATAAGTGCATTTTCTTGAATACTCAACGTAAATTCTCTAAATCATGATTATTTAAAAAAGAAATGTATTATTTGAACAAGATGGTCTGTGTTATTCGATAATGTTGAGTAAAATGTTTAATAATAAAATAAAATATTTATTTAATTTATATCTGATTCTGATCGATGAAATAAAAAACTTTGTTTTCTTGTTTTATCAATACGAGACATCTACCTCATTAATTCATTAAAGTCGTATCTTTATTGCACGTTTATAAAGGAATTGATAGACTGATAAGATCTAATAATTACTACAGACATTTACAGACGTGCATTTATATACAATGGTATATAATCAAGTCTGAATAATTAAGCAATTATGGGATAAAATTCTTATTGTATCACTTTAATTTTAGAATCATATTTCAAGTAATATATCTCGAAATTGATAGATATCGTAATAATTTGACTCTAAGACAGAAGAGGAGAGAGAGGAGAGAGGTCCGTACGGTGTGGGAATGTATTGAATAATGTGTACACGTGTTACGCAATCTCAGCGGATTGCAGAGTAAATGTCTTCTGCATGTGTAAATCTGTGATTACACGATGATAACTGGATCACGTTCTTGAGTCAACGTCGTCATATCAGTAAATGTGGCACTAACACAGTACTGCTGATGCTCGTTGATATTTTCCAAGCGATGCATATCTACGCTTAATTATATAAACTTTTGAATCTTATCATATGTAAACAATGATTGTGGATAATGGCTATAAGATAACTTCAAAAAGCTTCGTCATCGCGAACAATTGTCGATTATATACATTCGACCTTAATTATTATACCTAAATATAAATTTATATTTTAATTAACATAAACATAATTTGAATTTTGATTATTTGTAAATAAATTTTTATTTGTAATTTATTTCAAAATTTTATATTATCGCATAAAATTATATGCACCGTTATAATGCTTTCTGTAAAATAAATTGTGTATGATTATCTTCGACGATCAACGCAAAATTATATTTTATGCTGTGTAACGTCATCGTGCTATTATAATTGTATTTTACTGTCATTGACTTTACAACGGTGACGCAGGTGCAAATGCGGTCATGGCAAACCATTGGAGCGTAGATCACGAGATTTTAACCGGCAGAGGCTCGCAGCATCACCGATTTTTATTTTATGATCACTGTTGTGCAGCTGATCTTTTTCATCAATCGCGTAATAATTTGATGATCGCAATCATCATGATTATCAATTTCCTATGAAAGAGTATTGTAGTCTGCACAACTTGATTTCACATTTTTTGATTAGGTTTTTTTATTATGTAACATTATGTATGGATTTTAATTTATACGCAGCATAAAATCGATGCGGCAGAAATAGTAAAAATAAAAATTTCTTCATATGTTAAACGCCACGCGGATTTTACATAAAAATTATATGTCAAATGTCACGCGAGTTGCGATTAAATTTGCAATGTTTAAATTTAGGAATTGTGTTACAATGTGGTCATCCTGCCAGAACATTCAATCATGAATTTTTGTAAAACGAGCGCGGTTATCTCCATCAAATCAATTCTCATATCGTTACAAAAACAATATAAAATTCTAATTTTTAATATCTGTTTCTACATATTTTGCAGAGTGAAAAAGAAAAAGCTGCTTGCATTCGGTGTGACAGTGGTTATACTTGTGGCTGTTTTCGTAATATTAATTGTAATCTTCACACACAATTCAGATGTTAAATGCGGATCCAAGTTTATCAGTTCTTCTGAATTGGGTCGTTATAAAAAGGTAATACTTATTAATATAGACGAGTATAAAAATTTAGATTTATTAAATTATAATGAAATAAAGATGTATTTCCATTTTATTAATATATATAGGACAAAAACATTGAATCCTTATTTATTCGTGCAATCGAAATATGGACAAAAATAATTGTAAAAAATACATTATACACTTTCCGTGCCAACAAAAACAGAAAATTAATTAATAAAAAAATTTAATTTAATATTAAATAGTAGAATAATAAACGATAAAAATAATGCTACCTATGTTTATTCCAAAAATATATTTTTATCGGAACGTTGTTATTTTAATAGCTGCTTTATTTTAAAATTATTATTCTCTCAATACAAATACTTGCATAAAATTTTGTTATGTATGAAAAGAAGAAGCGCATGAAATACAACATGTTATAATACATGTTATAATATATTCGATATAAGTAATACATTTGAGAGGAAGAAAGACAAAGCTTTTTTCTCACTATTATTAAAATATTTGTGAGCAGGGCGCCGTGACGACAAACGGTCAGGAATGTTCCAAAATTGGTGCTGACATCTTATCTAGGAACGGTTCGGCAGTAGATGCGACGATAGCTGCACTTCTTTGTGAAGGCATCGCCTCCTTGCATAGGTAAAACCTGCAACTTTCTGTTTTTCCACTCTTTTTTTCTTTCTCCCATTCAGAGAACCCGCTTCTCGACTCGAGTAAGACTCAATTAATTTGCCAAGCGAAATATACAGCGAGCGAAATGCTTCTACATTTGATTTAAAGCATGGGATTGGGCGGTGGATTTCTCATGACGATATGGGACGCGAAGAGCAAAACGGCGGATTATCTGGACGCGAGGGAGACCGCCCCGATGACCGCGACAGAGGACATGTTCGATGGCAATGCTCATTTGGCCATATATGGTAGGATTTTTCTTTTTTTTTTTACAGTAAAGCTTAGCCGAGGGATGTGCATTTACGTTCGAGTCGTTTATAAAAACCGCTGTCGCGGTGTTACATAACGTCGGACGTGACATAACGATCGATTAATTAAAAAACGCCTCGTTATTTTTGCTCACGCGTAACAATAGCGGGAATGATTCCCGGGCCGATGTAAACAAGCGAGATCTATGCACTGTCGAACAGGTGGCTTGGCAGTTGCCGTACCGGGTGAGCTTATGGGCTATTGGATGGCCCATCAAAGATACGGGAAATTGAAGTGGGCTGAGTTATTCGAGCCCGCCATTGAATTGTGCAAAAATGGATCACGCGTCAACGATTATCTCGCCGCGTATCTGCTCGAGAAGGAGCCCGTGATAAAGAACGAGAGCAGTCTGGCCGAGATACTCATTAACCCCGCTACCAATAGGACGTGGATCGTGAGTAACACCCTGCTTTTCGTTTCCCAGAGCCTTCTTATCCTTTTCATTTCGGGTCAAAATTACTTTATCCGGTATATAAGGCACCTAAGGAAAAGGAAAATTACTGGAATAAATAGAGAAACACTTGCAGGCGGGAGATCGAATAAAGAGACCGAAACTGGCGGAAACGTTGGAATTGATAGCGAGGGACGGTCCCGGCGTATTTTATAATGGCAGTATTACTGACAAATTAGTCGACGAGCTAAAGCAATTTGACGGAATAATCACGAGACAGGATTTTCAAGCGTACAGGTGAGCGTTTTTCTACCTCTGTTTATTCTCAAATGTTTTTGAACATTTGTAAAGCGCAAAGCTTCCTATTACAGATAAGATAGGCCAAAAGCAATTATAAACTTATTTCAGAGCAATTAAGGTTTCACGAGAGCACATAAAAAAAAGAAACGTGGCTAATTTAATAGATAAAATGCCGCTCACAATCTGCTAAAATGATAATAAAAAGTATACTTTAAAATAATTATTAATTCATTACAGTTAGAATATTACAGTTAGAATATAACAACAAAATGATCATTCTTAATATTGAGAGACAACCGCTGTTGAAACGATTAATTAAACATGAGTAAATATCAGAGAGAGAGAGAGAGAAAGAGAGCCGTTGGTTGAAATAATTTCAAACATCATTATTTACAGTTCGATCGATCTAAAGCTGCTAAAAATGTGGATAGATTAGATTATCGTGTTGATTTCGTCATCAAATACAAAATACACAGTAATAAAATAAATATTAAGTTTCTCTTTCTTCATCTTTACGAGTTACGATGATGAAGCCGAACGATGACGATGGCCGATGACAAGTGATATCGAATGCGCGTCAAATTACGATATCGTGCGAGAGTCACGTATTGATAATGCCCAAATATTTCGCAGAGCCATATGGAGAAAGCCGGTCGAGTTGAAAATGGGAAACCTGACAATTTTCAGCGCGCCGCCGCCGGGCTCAGGCGCAATTTTGATGTTTATAATGAACGTCATTCGTCGCCTGCTGCCGGTCGGCAATGAAAATGTTATGTGGCAACGTATAGTGGAGACCTTCAAGTGGGCTTACGCAAGGAGAACAGAGCTGGGGGATCCTGATTTCGTCGAGGGCATAGGTGAGCCTGTGGAACGGTGGTTTTAACGATGGTTCTTAGTATTTTTCAAGAAATATTAAGAGACATATTTAATAATACCACATCATCAATATTGTAAGAATTATTAGGGAAGTGATAATTACTAAGTGTAAAATTAATGGACGTTAAGTTATCGCGTTCATTCAGGCATCAAAATAATCTTGACGGCTTTTTTTTTTTTTTTTTTTTTTATTAAAAGAACTTCTGTAAATAATGATAATTTTTCTTGCGCTGACAATCGACGTACGTCACGATAATATATTAATCAAGAAAAGGAGGAAGCAAATAATTCTGTATACATACATGTGTACATATATAAATCTTTTCTTGGTTTAAATATGACGATATGACATGTTTTTCTGAGAATTGACGAGGCAAACGCGTCTGTATCTCCTAATTGTTACCTTGTATATCATCACGTAAGGCAAAAAGCGAGATTTACCGTGAAGGCTTGGTATCTGAATTCCCGTGCGATTTTCCCGAGCGTAATTTCCTCGAATTTCCTCCTCTCGACCCCGCTAATCTAAGGGGAGTATTTAATACGATGGAATTATTTCTTTGTAGACGCGCTGCTCACCAATTTAACATCCGATGATTACGCGGAAATGATAAAGGGAAGGATTAAGGACGATCGCACGAGTGAGGACCCGAGGCACTACGGCGCCGTCGTCGCGACGAGCGTGGATTCAGGAACCGCGCATGTTTCCGTCCTCGCGCCTGACGGATCCGCGGTCTCCGTCACGTCGACCATCAATCAGGTGTAAGTAAATTCGCAAATGGCCAAGTAAATCGAACGCCCGAGCCGCGACTTACCGACAATTAAATCCCGAAAGCAATTAATTATTGTTCTCGATTAATATTCGAGATAATATTTTGCGACCAATATCGGATAAAATCGTTTGTTCACCGTTTTACGTCTCACGTTTTTAGCAGAAAATATATATATATAGTAAATATATGATTTTTTTTAAATTTAATTTTAATAAAAAGTCCATTGTACGTGTTGTTGTTAAATCTTTATAGCGTCGCGCAGATTTGTTTTAAACTGTTTACATTATTCAAACAATTACAATAGCCTGTTTGTAAAATATAAAACGTTATATATAATAAACGTTATGTATAATATTTTGAAATAAAAATATCGGAATTTTCGTGATAATGTCAACATTCCGCGGTAACAAAAATTTTGTTATAATTTTTATCATAATACTCCCGTCGCGCGCAATATCGACACGGTAAAAAAAAAAAAAAAAAAAAAAAAAAACCGAGAGGAGGAGAGGACCGATTGAGTCACTTCACTTCCGCGATACGCTCGACGTTTTCGTTTTGAAAGCGGCAAGTTTATATATATCTATTTTAAAAATGGAACGATTCAGCGCGCGCGCTGAACGGCGAACGGCCGCATAAAATCCCGCGGCGAATAATATGCCGGGCGTTTCGTTCCTTTGTAAGGATTTTTATTTAACAGATTGGGCGCGATGATACGGTCCAAGTCCACCGGTATAATATTTAACGACGAGATGGACGACTTCAGCTCACCCAACATTACTAACGGCTTCGGGCTGCCGCCGTCACCGGCGAACTTTATTCGACCCGGCAAACGGCCATTGAGTTCGATGTGCCCGACTATAGTGGTAAGCCATTTTCACCGCGAGCCGTGAACCGTCGACAAATTCACCGGAGGCTCGAAACTCGGGGAAATAACTCGCGTAATAAAACAGTCGCGCCGCTCGGCGCGCGCCGTCTCTCACGTACGTTGTTGGGAAACACGTCTAATGAAACGGCTACAATGAGTTTGCAATTAACCATCGCGAGATAGGCATCGATTCCGAGAATCGCTCGACTCAATGATGTAATTGCAATTCGCGATCGTCACGCGATCGTCGAAGCGACTCTCCATCTGCTGCCGCCTATAACTTTTCGCGCATTTCGAGGGGCGATAGAGAAGTCGTCGAAATTCTTTTTTTAAAACGCTCCTTTTTTCAAATAATGAGCAAAACGTCTCACGAGTCTCAAACGGTTAATTTAAGCTCATTTAAATCAATCGTGCGATCTCTTTCAGGTTGATCACAAGGGCGACGTGAGATTAGTGATTGGCGCAGCCGGTGGCACGAAGATCACGAGCGGCGTGGCGATTGGGATGCTCTTGAATCTCTGGTTTGGTTACGACATAAAGGAAGCGATTGATGCACGTAGACTTCATCATCAAGTGAGTTCGAGTGGTATAAATAATTGAAGAAAAAAATAATTCTCATGAAGAAGCAATTGCATTTACGCATTATTAGAGTTTTCGTTATTGTTATTTAATAAAATTTGAACAAATTAAATTTTATATTTTATATATTTATATCTAGAATTGGAAAGATTATAAAATACTATATTAATGGTTAATATTTCAAATTTATTAAAATATATTTTTCAGATTAATATTAAAAGGATTTTTTAAATCTCATTTGCTAAAATCTAAAATCTTTCCATGTATTCCATGTATGATTAGTCATAATCTAGAAATTATTTATATTCAGTTTGTGAAAAAAATCCAGTTTTCATTAAGGAATATTAATAAGGCAACTGCCTTCAATTCAAACATTACGTGTAAACGAAAAATACTTATTAGTCATAGTAATAACAAATTTTTTTGAAAAAGTTACTTGAAAAATTACAGTTATTCCCGATGAATATTCAGAACGAGAAAGATTTCTGCCAAGTCACGTTAGATTACCTGAAGAAAATTGGACACAACGTTACCACTTTTAGTGGAATTGGCAGCGCAATTACAGCCGTGTCTAAAGAGAACGGACTTATAATGGCAAACTCAGATTATCGCCGACAAGGAACAACAGCGGGGTTTTAGAAATTATTTTGCAGAATCTGTAAGAATGATCTTGTACTCTGTGAATTCCTTTTTGTGCTACCGTAATTTTTTAAAGAGAAAACTGTGAGCGATTGTTATCGTCTAAGCGTACAGTTACTAATTAATACTCTCTACATGACATGGACATTCTCCATTTTTATTATATCTATTTTTAAAAAGAGCAGTGGTACGCTTTTTAAAATTACAAAGTCATCCGGATAAGATATGCGATTAGATAATTGATATGTAAATATATAGTTTCAAAGTTATAATTTTAAAGGAAAAAACATTATACATTTTGAAGCAAAATTAGACAAATTATATAATATGTCTTTACGATAAATTAAATTAGTATATAATATCTTTATTTACTTGGCTGTAAATACTTAAAAAGTGTAATTGTATTATTAGTATTACTTATTTACGTATTAGTTATAATTTATCAATTCATTGCTTTGTACATATTCCATATTTTTGTACATATTCCATAATATTTCATATGATTAAGATATATAAAGTCATATGTTTAAATATAAATAAAATTTATTTTTCAATATTATACAACTGTTTTTAATGAAAGGTAGAGTATCTGTAACCGATAACATAGGATTCTATACTTGATAAAATAGCATGATTATTTCATTACTCAAGCAATGAATCATGCAACTCTATATAAAATATTGCAGTAAAACGTTATAACAAAATAAATAATTAATTACAATGTATAAGTAAATAGTGAGTTTTTCTTTTCAAATCTAAATCATGTTGATGTCCCTCAAAACTGGAAACAAATTACTATGGAAAGAACAACGTAAAAAAATTTTATTCTTATTAGCTGTGCATTTTTTACCTTAATGTAAGCTTAATGTAAACTTAATGTTATTTTTTAAAGGTAAACTAAATATCAACAATAAATTGAAATAAATATATGGAATTATACATATATGTGAGATATATTCTCGTTTCGGGATAAATAATTTATAATTTTTAATATTTTCGAATAAAGATTTAATTGTCATTTGGGCAAACCTAAATTAAAAATTTAACATTTATTTAGTATTAATTTTAAGCCTTTTTTAATAATAAAAAAAAATAAATTATGGCATTTATAAATAAAATATATTTCAATAACTTCAAATAAAATATATTTTTAGAAAAATTCATATGACAATCTGTAATCCAGATCGACAGAATTAGTTTCAGGAACTCTTCCATCAAGGTTACTATCGCTAAAGTAATTAATATTCCTTTTGGGTTTCTGCCTTTACCATTGCACTCACTACACGTCGCGAATGTAGAATACGTAACTTCTTCCGGTAGCACACCGGCCTTCGTTGATGACATTCGTATTAATATCGAGATGCGCGTCTTCCGCATTTTTACTAACTAACTGGATTGTACAAACAAACCAAATTTTGTTTGCAACAACACGATTATCATCAGATTGTTACAATTATCTCTTTAGAATTGAAGTGATCTATCATTGTCCTTTGAGCGAGAATTTTTTCCAAACCGTACATCTCCCAGATAAATTCCACTTTCAAAGTTATTAAGCACATCATGGTTGAAGATCAATGCGCAGTGAACTGGGAATGGGCGTTTTAATGACTTGTGATCAATTGTAGAAAAGGTTAAAACGTTTATCGTCACGCAGGACTGATTTCAGAAAAATGCCATAACTGTTGTGACTCATTCAGATCATTATTATATTTATTGGTCTGACAAGATAATTCGCGGTAACACCGCACATCGACCAACGTGCTTCCATCCCGCGAAATACATTTACGTATTATACAAGACAAACGTGGAAATTTTATTATACCATCTGCGACAGGTAAGAGGGCAGTTTCATTGTTGATTGAAAGCTTTTTATTAGTCATCAAACCGCATCCGGGAGGATCGGATTTGCATATTCGATGTTATTGTATCTCGTGCAATGCAATTTTCCAAGAATGGGGACATTATAAAGTCAATGTGTACTTTGACATGGTAATGCTGCGAGCATAAATCGAGCAAACTGACGGGGCACTCACTTGATCACGTCTGGACATGCCGATTTATAATTATAATTATTTTTATTATTTGACGGTCGGCGTCACAAAGGGGAAAAAAGAAGATAGACAGTGAAGAGAGAAGGCGCCGCTGTTATTGTAGTAAATGAGTTTGCATGCGAATCTGATCGAGGCGATTTGCGTATGTCGGACCTTTCCCACCACCGGTTATGTTAAGATACATCATCCGACATGATGGCGGTGCGGCTGCAATAATTTCAAGAACGCATGGTTTATGGAGAGTTAATCGAGATACCCGTTTGCCGTTTGAAAATAAAAAAACTCATCCGGCCAGAAGGGGCGAGAGGGAGAGAGGAGAGAAACGGGAGAGGGGAGAAGGAAAGGGACAAGATGGTGGACAGAGATTCTTAATTTCCGGTGCTTTGTTCTTGTGACCATGGTGGTCCATTTCATTTCCGTTTCGTTGTGCCGAGGTAAACGAAACGAAGTCAGAAAAAAGAAGGAATCAAACATTATGAAGAGCGGCCGCTGTCAGTTACGATTAAAACGTGGAACTTTCGCGCGTACCTGTGGAATAATTGTCGAGCTATTTATTACAACTGCTTAATCGCAGAGACCGATAATTAATCCAAGAATACTTATCATGATACAATATATAAATGTTAATACCGGCAATCGATCAATTTGATTTTTTTAAAACGCATTGTGGTATCTAAATGGTAAGATTTTTAATTAATATATTAATATATTAATATATTAATATATTAATATATTAATATATTAATATATTAATATATTAATATATTTCTTTAACAAATTACACTGTTGCAGCATAATGATTTTAATAATATTAAAATTACCAAATATATTTGATAAAATCAGAATAAAAATACCAAATTTTGTTAAATATTCAAAAATGTTTCCAATAAATTTTGATAATGTCTATTCTTTTTTGTTAAAATAAGTGTTTGTTTTTTGTTAAATAAGTGATTTGATACATTTTATGTTTTATGAGCATAAAAAAATAATGAATTACAAAGGAAAAAAAAAATATATATCTTTGATACTATATTTATATATTAAGTAGTAAAATCATCGAAGATTAATACTTCATAGTAATTGACATTACGAAACGTTTTTGATTGCTTCTTACGTAACAAGAACATATGTGATATATAAGACTAATATAAAATTTAAATTTAAATATTAATAAGTTATTAAATAATATAATAAATAAATAATATAATATAATAATTAATATATAATAAAATAAGTTATTAAATAATATAATTAATTTGATGCATTAATAATAATATCATTAATTTATTAAACTTCTATGTAATATTCGTTATATTAAATGCGCTAATAAAATTCTAAATTTATATTTATTAGCTGTACTTTCCTTAAAAATCGATATTTAAGTTATAACAGTTATAAATTTAAATATCTGTTTAAATGCAATGTTTCGGATATAAAAATTCAAATTTAAATAGATTTTATTATTTTAAATATAAGCAAGCAAGTTTTACATATATTGATATATGTATCAATAATAACTTTGAGCTTTCCTTTTATTAAGGTCGTTCGAGTAATTAAAATGTGATACATTTATTAAACCTGTTCTATGTTTATCGACACACACACACACACACACACACACACACACACACACACACACACACACACACACACACACACACACACATCAAAAACATTGGATACATATATTACATATATTATTCAGGTTATTTTTTTTATTTATTTAATTTTACTTTACCATATGTATAAAATAAAATAAAATATACTTAAACTTAATATACGTCTGCTAGTATGTAATAATAGCAATGATAATAAGTATATAAAAATTAACATTTTAAAACTTTTATATTAATATATAGATTGTCTCTGTTATCGTGAAATTTTATGTTGTTGTTATGATGTTTATGTTTATTGATGTTTATGTTTATTACTAGTTTTAACACGTTCCTAATAATAAGCTGCTACGCACCTCTTCATCGTGGAAAATTTTTGCATTATCAGAATATTTAAATCTAATACATTTACATTCATTTTTCTAATGAATTCTTTTATCAGGCAGCAAAGATAAGATATAAATTTTCTGCAGAGAGATCCTGAGAACGCGTGCGTGTTTTCTCAATCGATGTGCGAATTCTTTCGTGCGGACTTTGGTATTCTGTTTTCTTACCCCCTTCCTTGCTAAAAGTATACTTAAAAGCAGGAGTTTGACGGACGGCGCTCTGGTAGGCACCTGTGACCGCATTCGAGAGTACAGTCGTCAGTCGAGAGCCGGAGTTGAGTCTGGTTGGACTCATAGCTACAGCACTGGACGAGGTTTCTTGAACAAACGGAAACACTTTCACCGAGATGCTGAGGGAAACGCTTCTCGTTTTCGCGGCACTTCTCGTGTTCGCCAGTGCCACGTTAGTTAATCAGTGTGAGACTGGTACGTAAAATATCGAGCAAAAATATAAAAATATTACGAAAACATTAATATATGTATCTGAAGTACGGTTGTAGTTTTCAATCAATTATGCTCGAAGCGCAGATCTTTGTCATTTTTACCTTCATCTTTCTCTTGAGTTAATTTCCATTTTTATTTTCTCTCTTTCTTCAATTTTTTTAATCTTTTTAATTTATTCATTCGTATAATACCGATACATATACGTACGACGAAATGGTGCATAAAAACTTGGTAGATTGATTGAATAATCAACAGCGAAATTGTTATTTCAAAAGCGCGCAAAAGAGAAATTTTTTTTTTTAGATAAAGTGTCTCATATTAAAAACTTTGCGGAGATAATTATAAGATTTACTTTAAAATTTATTAAAAGTCATAATCGTTTCTTGATGTGAGTGGAAAAGTCATAGACTTTAAGATGCTTATTTTAAAATTAAAACTGCTTCCTTTTTACGCGAGAAGATCTGTCTATACCGTTGAGTATCTTCATGAAACTTTCTTAGCGTTGCACTACATTTTAAAATTTTATAATACACAGCGTTTCTAAAATATTTTATCAAAGTTTGCATCGATGCATTTTACTAACGATATTTTTGAAAAATGTTATAAAGACATATATAAATGTGTAAATTTTTGTTCAACTATTTACACTGAGAAAAAAGATTGTTAAAGATTGTTAATAAGAACTAAACAAATTTCCGTTAACAACTTTTTTTCTCACAATCGGTAAGAAACACAGATAGTCTTTCAAATGGAACTATGAACTTTATCAGACGTTCAATATGCTTTGTCTAGGACTATTAGATAATGGCTGTCGCTTATCATTATCAACAAATGTAATGATAAAAGTAGACAAAACAAAGGTTTAATAAAGATCTAGCAATTTAAAATATATATATATATAGATAAAGTACATTTAGAGGACTACACACATGCTACATTTCAAGTTGATGATAAGTTATTTACTGTTATTCGATATTTATAAGCATCAGTATTTATATTTTATTAGCAATCCATATCTAAGCAATAATAAGTAATATAAATAATACTTTATTGTATAATACTTAAATGTTAAAAACTTTTACTTAGCATGTAATATAAAAAAAATTAAAAAATTTAAATTTGTATAATACTTTTTTCATAGAATCTACTGGGAAATGTGGCCAAACATTTTGAAAATATTTTAGAGATTGTCGCAATTTGCAAAATTTAAAATCTTTTATACGACACATTGCTTTATATTATTCGAGTATATTCAAATATATTTGTTTTATGACATTTCAAGTACATTTATTTATTACATTTATTTTTTGCTAAATTTTCACAACACACATACACAATACGAATGCATTATATAACAAATTGATCAAATAGAATTTGTTCTTTAAAGATTATCGAAGGTAACATCATTATACGAATAAGTATCGAGTGATTATGAACATCGAAGATTGGTGCACTCGTGACAGATATTATAATTGGCGTTCTCGTAATTTTATCACTGCACGATGTGCTTAATAACTGCTAATTATTGGAGGCACAATGTGAACGAGGCAACGAGCTGCGGCATTGTTATTAATACCTATGTAATTACTTACGAGAAACATAATTGACACGCGGTGAAAGTGATGAGCGGAATACTAACGTGAGCGTTAATTTACGACCGACATGTTTCACCATTAGAATTTCAATGTCAAATTAGGAACTTTACGCGTCGGCTGTGATACATAAATATTTTCATCCGTTCAAATTCTTGAATGTAGTATCCTTGTTAATGCTTAACCGTCGAAACCAACAAGAAGAAAGAATATATATAGAACTTTATAGATTGCGATTAATGATGAATCTATTTGCAAACAATTGCAGTTTCCCAGGCAGTACAAAGATATTGTGCCACTAGCAATAAATGCAGTATTACTGCAATTTTGATTATCCTGGAATTTTTGATAACGTTTCATTGTATGTACATGCCTTTTTAGTAAAATATCTATTTTATCAAACAATATTTTTAGCTGTAACGTGGTTTCTATTCAAGTTATTATGTGCTTTTATCTGAATTATTGAATCGCAATAATGAACTAAGCAGTAAACATGTACATGCGACAAAAAGTTACATCAGAAGTACACCACAAAGAAATAATTATAAGGAATGTATGACAAAAATTAAAACGTCACAGTCAACCTTTGCGTGCGAATGTTTATCAAGCTTGTATTTGTGTTATTGCCTAGTATTATTTCTTGCTAACCGACTCTCTGAGTATTTTAGCGCTGACCTTCAACCGCGTTCATAATCGTATACATAAAAACGAACGTATGTATTATTATTCCAACTCATGGATTAACTTACATCTTCTTTTTCACGATTTGTAAGTCGGAGAGATTCGAGGAAAACTACTTATTAATATCTACATAGTCGACGTAATTTTCTAATTTCTATAAGATTATATTAATCTAGTGATTCATCATCATAAAATTATTTAACATCCGATGAATTTTTTTTTTAAAGTTTTAAAGTTCTTAAAAACTATATAATTGTTAATTAAATTTACTACCACGAATATTGTATGATACGTTCGTTTTTATGTATAAGTCATTGCTTTTTCTTTACATTGTGTTCCTTCTCCGTAACGAGAATCTTGGCGAAGATCAGCTGTTTCAAGGCGATCAACCTTCAAGTTTTAAAACTTGCTTATCCTCTACTTTTCATCTTACTCAATTTTATACATATTTCTCTGAGAGTGCGGAATTATTTTGATTTCAAATTACGTTTTGGTTTATAAATAATTATGTAATTTAATTAATGTATATATTTATATAACCAAATAAATTTCATTATCACTATGTTAAAGTATAGCATAGAATATTTTATAATATAATATCTTATTCATTTAGCAATAATTTAATGATTTTAGGAGAACCGTTCGAGGATTCCTCGCAGATTAGCGTATCCGGTTGCGACGAACCTGAGTGTCCTTTGAAACAAGGAACGACTGCCACCATAGAAGTCAAACTTTTGCCCAGCAGAACTATTCAGAGCTTGACTAATGATGTGAAAGGGGTCCTTTTTAACGTGCCCTTGCCCTTTGTGGGAGTCGATGGGACAAATGCCTGCGATAACATTTACAATCCTGATGGTAGCAAAGGTGGATGTCCCTTGAAGAAAGGAGTGCAATATATATATAGGAACAGTTTCCCGATACTGACGATATATCCTAGGGTAACTTGACAAGCTTTCTAAAAATTTAAGAGAAGACGCGCGTAATTTTTCGCAGAAAAATTAAAAATGATTAAATTGATTGAACAGAATATCTTCAACATCCTTCGTTTAATTATGCATGACTGTTTCGTAACTAGATGATTTTTACTTGTTGCAACAAATCATAAACCGTTTATCATAAACTCTCTGTTTATAGGTTGCAGTGGTCGTACGTTACGCATTACGAGAAGAAAATAACCAGGTGATATGCTTTGAGATACCATCAAGGATTACGAAATAAAACGCATTGCTGAGTTGGACATATTATAATTAAAAATTACAGCGAATATAGCCCACGTAGCTCCGAGCTTATATAATTTAATTGATCAATATTATGAAATATTGTATGCAATTTTAATCCTTCCAATACGAAGCTATATTGCAATATGTATATAATATATTTTTAATAAAATAACTTCACTTTTAATTAAAATTTTGTTTTACTTAATTTATTTATTTTCTTGTAAATCTCGAAAAAAATCTCTAAATCTCGATAGGATATTTTCAAAAGCAAAATTATTCTGTTAGAAATCAACATAAAATTTTTTGTAGATCTATTATTAGATAAATCAATTTTTAAATAAATTATTAATATAGTATGAGTTGCTAAATATTTATTAATAAAATTGAATGTTTTTTACCAATAATTACTTAGTATAAGTATTTAATGAGAGTTAGTCATATAAATAGCTTCCACTGACAAGTAAATCGATAAATATCGATGAATAAGACGTGACACATCTGACGTGCTCAAGGTGTGTTATTTTAAAATTCTAAAGACTCATCTGAAAGTCTAAAGTCTAAGTAAAAAATATTAGAAGAAGAATAACAAAAACAAAATAATGTATCTAGACATTTCAAAACACATAATATTGCGAAACGAGTCATAAAATCGCTACCGCACTTCTCGCTGTTATTAAGTAACATTGCATGGTATTATAATTAATATAATGTTTATCATATGTGCGTTGAATTTGTATAATGATGTATAATACATGACGTACATTCAATTCGTATTTCGCACAGTTAAACCGAATTGACGCATGCCCATTATTGCGATGTTACCAACGGTCGAGCGGAAAGTATTCACGGGGGCGTATAATCATAGGCCCCATAGGCAGGAGTCGCATAGGAGAAATTTACACACATGAATATTAAAAAATGTCGAAAAATGACAAAAAAAAGGCAACTTGCAAATGAAGCATATAACTCGACTGAGATTGATTCCCTGGAATATGTGTACATACAGCCTTTGTGAAAAATCCCACTGAAATAACGTAGAAAAATTCGTCGCACCTCCCCCTTTGTCGAATGAGATTTATTATTTCGAAAAGTGTAAACAGTGTTTATGAAACATTGCGAAAAAAATCAATTTTTGATAAGTTTTTAAGGACAACAATCTCACGATTACAACATACATTTCATTCTTAAACAGAAGTGTTTTAAAAATTTGTACAAGAGCGAAAGATTCCGTGGGGTGATCTTTCTTCTCAGCGGTGGCGAAGGGGGAGGGGAGGAAGGATATAACGAGAAAATGAAAATATATTAACAAGCAATTACCCGCACAATAAATCCACCTATCCACGTCAGCCACGTGATGTTTCTCTTCTGGTTTATCGCACGTGTCATAGCGCTTTTCACCGGCATAATTTCAACGGCAAATTTATAACGTGCGCGTCGGTAGCCCGCGTCAATGCTATCGTTGCATTTCAATCGGCGGGGATGTTGGGTAATTACAGATACGCACGTAGGCGGTGACTCTTTAATTACGATATTGGACTGTTCGCAAGATCCGCGAGATTAATCCGCTTAACCGCGTTCTGAATGACACATTGTTAATGACTAGCACTATGCGATCGTTTTAAACAATGGGTCGAGATATTAAGAAATAACAATGGCAAAAAGCGGAAGTCGCACGTTGACACGTTTATTTGTATATATAATTAATGCTAAATATAATAACAATAATAATGTATTAACAATTAGTCAAATTTATTTTGCGTTTGATTTCGTTTTTTAAAGGGCAAACGTAATGTAAATATAATAGATACTCGAAAAACCGATTATTTGATACAGCGCGATACAGACCAATTGGCACTCGGCCATTTTCTCTGCCACATTTTTCCTTTGGCTTTTTAGGATAAATTAATTATTTCAGAAATAAATTAATAAAATTATTAGCGTGAAAATAGAAGTTTTCTGAACAAAACAATAAATAACGACAATGTAATTGCTTTTTTAGTAATCAGATTAAAATTTCTTTCATTTGCAATTATTAATCTCTATTATCTTCTAAAAAAAAATCTTTTTTATCGCGAAAGTGCCGTTTAAAGTTTAAAACTTTTTACATCAAAACTTTTACAAGACATTTGCATTTATCCAGATTTGTAAATAACTTAGGATTCCTAGAAATTCTCATTATCAGAAAGTCATTAACAGTTAAAATTTATGTAATCAGAAGGTCAGTTTTTTAAATCGCTGTTTCATAATATCTTTATTTATAGTTTATGATACAGCTGAAAAACATTGCCGATGGCGAAAAATTGACTTATGATGTATTTTTATGATGTAAATTGACAAATGATGTATAGTTATATATTTCGAAAGAATATTTAACTCGGCAAAATGACTCCGTGTTTCATAATGTTATGTTTATCTCGATAAGGTGACGATGGATTTGTTTCGTCAACGCATCAATTATATTTTGTGCATAAATGAATAGAACTATACTTCGTATATTTCGAATAAAATATTAAACTGATTGGTGACAATTAAATGACGCTAAATTAAACATTACAAATTAATAAATAATTATCATTTCATTAATATATACTTGATTAGCGATATTTCAACGTAGCATGATTATTTCTGAGCGCACCGACGCAACGTAATTAATTATACATGAGATAACTTAGCCAAGTAATTTTTTATCAACTTATCACAGTTAAGTATAGATTTAATTGCTTAATTTTCTTAATTGCTTGATTAAATCGTGTGGTTGATGAAATTTAGTTTTTTTTTTTTTTATTAAAGATAGATATGTAGCAATAGTTTGTTATCCTACTTTATGCCAAATATATATATTCCTTATTTTTCTTAGTTTTATTTTTATTTCTCTGTATTTGACTTTCAAATGTTTATTGCATTACTTTGCTCATGAAAAGGTAACGTATGAACATTATATTAAATTCATATTCAGTAATTTATTTCTATTAACATAGATTAACTTTAATAAATATTCAATAAAAGATTAATTTATATTCTTTTTATTTTTCAGAATTAAAAAGAAATAGAAAATAAATTCAACTGAGATTAAAGTAATATTAATTTACATTGAATAGGAAATAGAATAATTAATAAATAAGTCGATTGACCATGCGAATTAGTTATTCCTTGAATTGAGTTATTCCAGTATTTAATTTTTTTGCTCTTCTAACCTCATGCGCCATCTATCTTCCTTGGCGCCACTCTTGTACGCCGCCATCTTCGTCTCGCGCTGTTCCGCGCCAGTTTCAGAGCGTTCAATTGTCCTCAGTTGCCGTCTCGCGTATTCGTATACAGTTCAAGCGTTCGTCGGAAAGTGGTGTTCGCGTACGGATGAACGATCCTATCGATAGATAGTGATCGTCGAATGTTGGACATTTATTGGCGTCGATGTGCATCGGTTATTACGCGCGGTCACGGTTAATCACCATTGTAACCCGCGTTGTCAATCGATTTCGCATAACAGATAATATATAATTGGAGTCAGATATCGTCATCAAAATGTCCGGCGACCGTTCAAAGCTGGGTACAGGCGATAACCCGTAGTCCCGTTGTTTCGTTTACGATTCGCGGTTTAACACGCGCGTCGTGCGTTTCTAGTTTTCGCGGTGAAATTCACTGTGTTTTTTTTTATTTGCTCGTTAATCGCGCGCGTAAGACAGATAATCTGGCGGCATTGTCTATTGAGCACAACGCAGTGGTTCATACGTGATACGTCATGTCGATTCACCGTCGCCATGTTTAATTACGCCTAAAAGGTACAACATTTCATTCGCAATCGATGCTAAATTACACAGTCGTATTTTCCGTACTATTTTGTTCACTTGCTAATCTCATTTTTCTTGTTACGCGAGATTAATATTTTCTTTTGGGATTTTTAGGGATTGCGGAGAAAACTGAGAAATGTGCAGGAAAAAGAGCAACGAAATCTCTGAAATTGGAATTTTTCGCTGGGTCGTGAAAGAAGCAACGAACGCGAGGACAGCGGCTGCGTAAAGTAAATTTATTTATGTTATCTATCGTAATTATCAATTGATTGATTACCGCAACTGCGCTTTGATAAACTCCATAATCAAATAGAGAGGGAGAGAGAGAGAGAGAGAGAGAGAGAGAGAGAGAGAGAGAGAGAGAGAGAGAGAGAGAGGATTAATCTTTTATATTCATTTGTTATTTCATGAAATTTGCGAAATACACAGTGATCGCGGCATTCATGTCTCTCTCGCTGTCATCAACTCAATTCGGACAATTTTTCACTTCTTTCATATTTTTACAGAGAAAGAGAGAGAGAGAGAGAAAGAGAGAGATAATGCTCTTTTTTTATACCAAAGCAAAAGTCAATAATTAATATTTGCATGAGAAATGTTGCGTGTAATCAAGTTACGCCGAGTCGGATATTTCCGTATTCCAAACCAATTATTAAAGTATGAAAGTAAACACAGACTGATATAAATTAGTTGAATTATTTCCTGTTTACATACCATTTGTTTTAAATATTAATCAATGTACTTGCTACATGGTGTAATTAATTACAAATAATATACATTTTGCATTGCATACATGTCCGAAATCAAAAGACGCGAATGCGATTTACGATCAATTATTCGGCGTTTATGTAAAATAGTAAATGAACTACTTGATTTAAATTAATTAACGTATATTAGTATTATGGCAGCGCGTTTGTCAATATCTAATTTACGTTGCATAAATTAATTCTATAGCCAAAAGTTAATTTGTATACGGTAACCCCTCGTGCGGCAATTGTCAAATGTTGTATAATATATAACGTGCCTATTTTGTGTATATTTGTGATTTCCCTCGGCAAAATACTTTCACATTCAATATTCAACACTTTAACATTCAATATTCAATAATTCCTTAATTGAATCAGAGACAGATTCGTTAATGAACCAGATTCACTAATGACCGATCCTATTTTATTGGAACTGCTTTATATAATTGTAAAGGATTTTACTAAATAATGAATTATTAAATATATGCCAAACATTGTTCTCTTTACATTTATTGTTGCTATAATTACCGTAGTTAGTAGTTTAGTGTACCAGATCAATTTTTGTTTCATAACATTACATTTGCATTATTCACGTATTGCAGTATTCTATTCATAGCACTAAAGCCACACTCATCCGACAAACTTTTCAATGCTTTATACCGCGTTATGATATTTAATTCTCCGTTAAAATTAAATGTCAGTAAGCTTTAAGAGCTTGTGGAGTTATGCAATAGAGAATCAACCTTTGAAAACCATTTTCCTTGCAGCGACTTTTTTACAAAAAGACAATAGGAATGAGATTTTAGCCTCAAAATAAAGATCGAATAAAAATTTCAAGTGTCGCGGAGGATCGAACTTTTTAAGATAGGAAAATATTCCAAAAGTTGAGCCCGTATTACGAAAGCAAATCGATCGAGAAAAATTTGTGGAAAAGTTGATGAAAATCCACGTTCATTTTCGCGTGAACGAAGTCGTTTGACGTGCGTGCCGCGTTCGGGTCCTTCCGATCGCTGCGACTTTAACAAGCTCGCGCGATCTTTAACGATGTAACATCGTAACAATGGCACATTATATTATTTTCCGCGAAATATTGTTCTCCCGTGTCGGCTCGTATCGAGTGGTCTACCGTGTTCCACGACGAGATGATCGACGCGAACACGAAACGATAACCGTCGCAGGAATGTTCGTGCCTCTCCCGATATCACGAAATCTCATGCCCCGCGGTAATTAAATGTGATTTACGCAAAAATAAAGGAAATATATATTATGCGCGAGTAGTAAGCAACCGGGATTGTTAACAAGCATTTTTTTTTACTCTTGATGTAAAATTTAAGACGATAATATGAACCTTTTAATGTGCGTAGACAGTTCTCAGCACATTTTTTTTTTTTTTTTGCATAATTTACGACAGAAGACATTAAGACTAACCTATTTATGAAAAGAAAGAGACGATTATTCCAGAAAACAACAAACTTCATCGAGTCTATTTAAAGCCGTATATTTATATAGAAATATTAAAGATAGGTTATAAAGAAAAAAATTGAATTTGATCATCGTCGTTATTCTAGTGTAAATATCTTCTGAACTTCATCGCTTTTATAACATGGTAACTTGGTTAGATTGGCAAGTTGTAAAAAAAAAAAAAGAAAGATATCGATGAAGGGATGTAAGGGAAAATGGTGAAAACGAAGGTTGACACGAGTAAACGAGTTAACGAGCCCCGGATGAAACCGTCGTCCGCAAAGTACCCGCCATTTTTCGTCCTCGGGAGAGACCCCTCTACATATTTACACACTATTCGCGACACATACACATACGCATACACATAGGTACATCCGTACGAGAGAGAGCGAGTCCACGCGACCCCCAACGAGAGGAGTGAGTCATTCCCTTCTCGGAGAGATAGCTTTCAGAGGACGCGCGGGATATTTCTGCCTTTCAGGAGCTTTCAAGATGACCATGATCCGTGACACCGGTTGGGGAGCATCTGCTTTCTCATCCGCCTCTTTCGCTCCGAGGTCTCTCATCCTATCTCGATCTGTTCCTCCGCCGTCCCATCCAACGTCCACCCAATCATCCCCCCTCCCCCTCTCCCCGGCGCCGGCCGCGCCGCCGACTTTTAGTCCTCTTAAACCACTATAAACCGTCTTCGACACTGAACCGAAAGCAAGCACTCGTGCACGGAGTACGCGCAAGTACCTTAACCCGACTATCAAGAGCTTTCAAGCCCAGCGGAATGACCTGAGCCCCTCCCAGATTTAACGTTCAGCGCGAAAATTAGCTACCGCCGTGCCGAATCAATTTAAATCATTCGAACGCACGCCCCGCGCGTGCTCGAAGCTTCATTCGTCCGTAAACGTGATTCCTCCGGATCGGGAAAATAATATTACGAATCGTCGTTGCGAATCACGAAACGAGAATATCTCGCGAGATATTTTAATTCTGTTGTTTCTTTTATCAATCAACTATTATTACAACATTATGGCACGGGTATACCGTTTGCAGCGGGGTAATACGCAATATGCAGTTTGACATATTGTGTTATTGATTCTCTCGGTAAATTTAATGCAAATATTTGCGACAAGAAAATATCGCAAACTGAATCCAAATCTTGAATGTGAAAGAGATATCGCATTAAATGTTACTCGATTTATCCATTTTTATTCAAAAGCAGTGATGTGGATTGAAATAACTGAACAATATCTTGGATAAATAAGAATGTTCGAGAAGAATCGGGTATCTTGAATTAACGGAAAAAGTGGAAGATCGATAGTTTTGTTATAATTTGTGAAAATATAAATGCAGATTGCACAATTACAAAGCTAAAAAATTATGTAAATTTTGAAGTTCTTTTATTATAAAATTTTAAAGATACGCTCTATATAATTCTCTTTCTCTCTCTACCTTGTGTTGTATCTATCCTTTCATTTTCGGGCAATCTTTTCACCAATCTGCGCATTGCTCATAGCATAATTAGTCGAAACTCAATATCAGAATTATGTGATTTGTTGCTATGCATTTATATAGTTTGGTATTTCATGAAATATCGCTTGTGTATCGGCGCTTGCTTTTGACCTTTTGTATCGCACAGTAGTAACGTATGTATGTACCTCGCATTCCGCGGATGCAGAAGTTTCGAGTAATATGCAAATATTACGGCGCGGCTAATTACATGGGTATCGTAACAGTTTCAGCGACCCGCCTAATTTACGTTGGCCGTTATTTTACAACTATAATTTAAGCCATTTATTTTTGCGTCGCACCGGTTCGCACAATAAATAATCGGGAGTCTCTTTTCATGCTTTCTCTATTTATTTTTATCTTTAACCGAGTACTTTTGCATACGCGTAGTCGGTAAATCATTACATTCGCGACCCTTTCGCGTTCATCGATGTTCAATAGTACATATTCCCTTAGATACCAAAACGGGTATCTCTATCGCGGCATTCCCAGAGGGGTATAGTGTTCGTTGTATTACGTAAGCATACCCAATTATCAGTGAGCACAAATTCACATTAATAGTAATTATTTGTCTATTAAATTTACCTCTCCACGTACGAGAGCGCGTCTCAGACTGCGTGGCCGCGAGTGCATCAAATAATTCATTTCTTCATTATCTCATTTCTCGTCGAAATAAAATATCCCTCGGCGGGGGTTTCCGGACGGATTTCCTGATAAACGTTTGCCGACGTTATCGGGTCACTTCGCCCTCGCATATCGTTCGTATTTCACGGGGTGAAGAACGGTCAGCATGACGGGATGTTGAACACGCGTGTGTGTGTGTATATATCGTCCAGCCGGTCATCCTTTTCACCCTCCGTGCACTTCGGTGACGTGCACATTATTCGAGTACGCGCACTCTTAGGTATAGAAACAGACATCCCTTTCTGTCCTAGTATCCTTCCCGGCGGTGGCGGTGGTGATGAAGTCCGAGAACCCTTTTCGCCGCGCCCTCCGCCGTTCCTCCGCCACCGCCACTTCCACCTCCACCGCCACCTCCACCGCCACCTCCACCTCCACCTCCACCTCCACCTCCTCGGGAGGCTTTGCAGGCTGCGCGTCCGTCGCGGCGCCGTTTGCTCGTCTTTTCCATCAGTGTGCCGTCCGCCGTCGGTCGAGAACCACGTGTTCCCAGTGGCGTGTCATGTTGCGTCGCGAGGGGTGGCTGTCGCGCGTCTCTCCGTGCCGCTCGCAGACAACCGGACGATAATCCCAGGAGACGGATAACCGGGGTGGACAGCTCTTGGAAATCACACGTGCGCGACGTGCCGTAGAATTTTCTCGGGGATGTCGCGGACGACACGCGTGGGACCTCGTCGAATTTGACGCGCGACTCGCACATGTCAGACTCCGTGGAATGGACGTAAATAGGAAATAAGGTGGAAAGGGCAATAATTTCTTTTTTTTTTTTTTCTTCCTGTGTGAAACGGATCTTACAGCAACAGACGGCGTTCGCAGGATCACATTTCCATTGACGAGCGCTCGATTTCCCTAATGTGCTCGTAATCTCCTGACGTATGTGCGAGCGACGAAACGACTTATCTCACTTACAAAGGGATGAATCAAAATTGTCGCCGGATTCTTCGACTCGGTGTTTCTCGACGTAGACGATTTTTAATCGATAAAAAAGAGTCTACGATGATTGTGTGATCGGATTTGACGGTTCCTTCAATTTTCTCCGTCGAATCGATTCCAGGTGGTTCGCAATTATTGCTGCCCCAACGTGATTGCAGGCCTTTGCGTCCCCTAGGTCGTTACTTGGATCGCTTCCAGGAAAACCCCCAAATCTGTGGTGCTCCGATGTGATTGAACATCTCCGCAGTCCTTTGGTTTTTATACATATTGCGATAGCTCGTCGTATCGACAAACTTGTGTCCGATGAACCAGAATTGTCCAGAATTGAACCTCGAATGTCTTTAATCTCAGTCAGTCATCATCAACGTTTCGATAAATCATCCTCCCAAATCACTGAAACGATAAGCGTTTATCCGGCGCGGAGATCACTCGATGTGCTTCTAATTGTGGCTGGACACGGAGTGATCGAACGTAAGATTGGTGTCGATTTTGTAATTAGCTCGAATGGATAGGCGTCTAGCGTCGATCATTATTATAAAGAGACAGAACATCGTGCTTTACAAATGATACGTGAAAATAGTAGATAATAGTGAAAAAGACGATGTAATACGATTTGTTCTAAATACGATAATATCTGTACAGTGAACAATTTGGCACCACCGATGTTCGATCATAACTACGCTTATATCAATTAATCCATCGTTAAAAAAAAAAAAATTCCACGTTCTCCAGCTTTCCAATCTCCTTGCTCTTCGGCAACGACGTGGTGAACTGTTCTGCGAATTTTGCCATAATCATTGGGGATTCCTGATATCATGGTGAACATGGTTGTGGGTTATCGACGGTGGTGGCGCCTGGATAGACCGGAAGTGCGGGAGATTTTCCACCGTCTCGCAGATTACCGCGCTCGTACCGCGCTTTAATAACGGACGAACGGTGGTGAAACGTGGCGAGGTGAAACGAAGCGAGAGAAGAAGAAAAGACCTAGAGAGAGAGAGAGAGAGAGAGAGAGAGAGGGGGGGGAGAGAAGAGAAGGGAGGAAAAAAGCGGTGCGCGGTCAGAGAATGCACGGTATCGCGAGTGTTTTAATTAGTGTTTAATTAGAGACGAAAAACAGGGCGCACAGTAGCGGGTGCCGAAAGCGCTTTATTGCCGGTAGATCGGCGAGCGCGCGCTGGAACCAGAGGGATTCAATGGACGTGACGGGGGATGCACCCGGCGAATGGTTACCTTAAGTGGAAGTCGAAAGAAAACATCTTTCGGCCGATCTGTCTACGCTTCGTCGCTGCGCGTTTTTCGTGAATTCCGGGAAAGGAACGCGCGTACGGGATTAGTCGCGAGTGTCGGGGGTGTCAGTCGCCTCTTATGACTTCAACTCGGACCAGAGGAAGGGATGGAGCCGATGGGTTGAACCGATGATGCGTGAGTACCCGCGAGTGATCCGGTGACTTTTTTGAATAACGATGACGTAACGTGATGGCACGACGTGGCGAACACACAGTTGGCTCGTAGACGACGTAGTTGACCGGCAGATCGATTGTGCTGGATCACAGGAGGAGAGAGAGCAGTGCGTATCATCCTCCGCCGACGACGTCGTTACGTCGCGTGTAATTTTTTCCGTCACGAGGATTTGCGCGGAATAACGAGAGAACATGTGGAGTGTTGTGCTGTTGTTCCTCGGACTAATGAAGGCTGCCTCGTACGTTGCTGGGAGCGGTACTATCGTCGACGAGAAATCGGGTATGTCGGTGTTGCGTGCGCCTTCTTGCGTTTCGTTAATGCACCGGTTGTTGCGTTTACAACGACGAGAATCAACGACCGCGCGTCATTATTAGTACTGTATCCCTTGTGTACTTCTCCACCGTTATTGGGCCTTTTCACTTGGTCGGATATCTCTCTCTGTGACGAGCTCGATCCGCACCACGAATTTCGCCCACGTGAATACGCGACACGGATGTCGAAATATAAAATATTTAACGCAACAAATTGTCCCGATATTTTGTATTGATCAAGTTAATATTTAACTCGGGATATGATTCGATGGTGCAAAATGAGCGATCTCGCAAAAACCGTTCTCGATTTATCCGTGCGTATCTGTTAACGTTCGTTAACGTGCCATTGATTGGAAATTTAATGCATTTAATAATTGTATTTGAAATAATATTTAAAGGAGGCAAAAAACGTATCTTTATATTTCTACATTTTTACGAGCCGCTCATATTCCCTGCGTGTTTCTATAAAGTTTGCGCAAACTAAAGTTACTTTTACCCCATTTCTGTGTGCCGCACATTCGTTCTGTTCAGAAAATATCAGACAGAGCCAAACTTTTATACCGGTGCATTGGCAGACTTCAATTTTATTTTTGTCTGACTCTCATGATAGAGAATGTCGCGACGAGAATCAGAGAGGCAAAATATATTTTTACGAGGATCAATGAAAAACAAGCGCGCGATCGCTTTCCGGCATCGATGATCCCTATTCGCTTTTTCTGCCTTCCCCCTCCCTCCCCGAACAGAATTGTTAACTCTGACTAGCGAGAATCAGATCCAATTTTCGTTCACTTTCTTATTACAAAAAAAAAAAAAAAAAAAAATCGTTTACAATTATCACATTTATCGACGCTACAAAATTGGTCGCGTAATTATGAATTTATTACTTTTAAAGCCAAGCCATAAAAATTTGCGATTATAAACAATTTTGTATATTTTTAATTAATATTAACAGTTGTTTTCAGCGATTTTCAACAATTTTATTTTTTAAGTTTAACATTGCATAATGGTCAAAGTTAATTTCTATTTTGCCCGAGGAAATTAATTCATTGTATAACTACGAGATCATAAAATAACATAGCGCATCGAAATTATAAAATTGAATATGCCACGCGGAAACGCGGTAGAATTTATGATACCGCGCGATTCGTACGGTAGACATTTCCGCAAATCCATAGTGAATGATTACGTGCGGAATAAGAAGCTACCGAGAAATATCCGTGGTTCTTTGTCGGTCCGCGGTATGAGAGGATATCACTTTGTTGATACAGAATATTGCGGAAACATATCAGGAACTTACATCGGTTAAATTCGTTGCGCCATTTCTTTGTACGTCTTCTCTCGTTTTCGTCGAGCGTCCAATTATTTTTATGAAACCTTTAGGCAGTTACGCTCGTGTTCGGACGACATAAGTAACGTAGTGGAAACCTCTGACCTTATTATATATCGTGTTCCAACCTGCCTCGGACGCACAGACACATTCGCGACTCCTTGGCGCGGTAAAAAGGAGAAGGAAAATGTTAAATGCCAAGCACAAATTCACAATAGACATATATCTGCGAGCTTTTGAAATCTTTTTCTCGGTTCTGTAATCACACACGGGGTTTCGAAAGAAATCCTGTTTTAAAATTTTTACCGGCACATTTTCCGATCATATTTCTACAAACGCTACGGACGTTAATTAAAAAGGTAGACATACGTCGATATATTTTTCATGGTGGGTTGAGCCTACAAGTAGATTTAAATTAATAATTTCTCGGTAATTTATATTGCCGCATTATTTACTAGACTCCCTAATGCTTTTTTTATATTCGTCGATGCGCTTAATCATAGATTTTTCCCTAAGTAGCTCAATGACGTTCGTTCGTTCGTTTAACCATACTGTCGACACTGTACGTCACAGCAAACTGGTTCAAACTATCTCAAAGTCATTGCATAGCATAGCGCACGGCTTGAATTTTTCACAAGCACCACTTATACTTGGCGCCACCAGTGTAAAGCTACGAATACGTGAAGGTATAATCAAATTTCGCGAATATGTAAGATTTCTTTAACTTGGCCCGATATTGATTTTGCTTATTTTGAATGCGAGGCAATGGGAGCAGCAATATCGTTAATAGCGTAGAGCTCTCGTGCGAAAAGCTCCGAGGATCTCGTTAAGCCCCGTCTAAATTTCCGCCTTTGACCGTTCCACGGTTGCGCAAACCTGTGTCCACGAATCTCGCGTCATCATCGCAATATCGAGCCAAGTCACGCGAAAATTAATTCCCTATCGAGAGCGGAAATGCATTTTCGTTCTAAAAGCAAAAAGGCAAATAATATTTCGGTTATAATGCAACGGCGAAGGGGGCGAAGGAATTTTTCAATAACGACGAAACTGATCGAAAACTTCTTACCTCGTTATATATTTTCGTCGCAGGTATGTTATTATTCACATCTTCGGCATTTACTCTCCGGCCAATTGTCTGTTTAACGTCGGGAGAGTTCCCGATGCTAAACAAGTTCACCGGAGCATCGTCGGGAATTCGATTAAGGCGCGCTGCGATTCAGGCGCAAAGATATTCTGTCCCCGTCAATCAGGCAGGAAAGTCTGGAGATTCCGTTTCGATGATCACAAGAGATTGACGACGATCCAAGTCGCTTATCCGGTATTTCCGGCGGTAAGGGATTCGATTGGATTTTACCTCGCGCGTTCGTTTACTTCCGCGTGCCCGATTGCCGTAACGCTCGTTTCCGCTTCACGTTGGAACGTACATCATCGCGACAATGTTCTCCTCGCGGTACTCCTCGCGAGTGAAAAGCAGATAATTAATACCAGTATTTCTCACCAATTCGAATTTTGCTATTGTCAGCCCGACGAGTTCGCTCTCTATAAAAATGCACAGTTAAATCTTTCTTTATAATTAAAAATTAAAAATTATCTAGAAGAATTAAAGTAGTATCAAGAAAGAGATAATTTAATTTTTGACTGTTAGGAATGCTCTGTTAAAATGAATAATAACAATAATTATTGAAACATTTCTCTGCGGAGATCTCGAATTCATCAAAATCTTCAAAGGAGAGCTTCTATCTATAAGTCGGCCGTTTGTTCGTATCCTCGTATCGCTTTTCGGTCGATCGATAACGCCACCTCGTCTTATGACAGGAACAGACCTCGCGTTTAAAGGACGTAGGGCCGGGAACACGCGTACGGACACAAGCCGGCCGTGTACACGAACGTAGCCGACGACACGTTACACGGGAATATATTAAAGGGTATCACGCTGGTGTGCGTGGACGGATGGGTCCGGACAGACTGGAACTTGGCCGTTATAATAGGCGAGGCTATGCCACCAAGTTTAGGGAACTTAGTTAGGGGGTCGGACGACGAGTCGGGACCAAGAAAGGGGAGAGGGTTGAAGGCCGGGGGAAGTTGGGACACGTACCGCGATTCTCCGCAAGTACGTTCAGCGTCGTTTCTAGATACGGGACGGCGCCGACACTTTCACGCCGGGGCGTTTTCTCAGTTTCGAATCTCAGAAGGACGCCAATCGCAATCTCTTTCATGTTTTCGCGTTGCGGTGCCGCAGATGGACGCTTTCAGCCCGCTTTATTAATCCGCCCTGCCGCTCGCGACGAGAGATTAAATCCGTCCTCTCTTGGCGCGCGTTATAAAGATTAAGAATGCTGTCGGAATTGCTGGCCAAAGAGCTTTTAACTCCTGGATCGGACGGAGCAGTCCGCGATCCAGTGATGTTTAGTATCGGTGAAGATCGATCGATTTTTCCAAACGTTTTTACAAACATCGTAAGTCGTAAGTCGTCAAAGATCAAAGAACGGAAATTCACGTAGTAAAGACGAAGCTGAGTATCCTCCGAGCAGAAACATAAATCAAAGACAGGGATTATGCGGCGGATATTTTTCCATTTATACCCGTCGTTTCATAATTCGAAAGCAAAATTCTTGCTTTCGAGCACCTTCTTGCTTATTTCTTTGCCAAAACGCTTTCATTTATTGATCCGGCAATTGGCAATTCTGTGCTAACTCAATTACGTCAGTTGAAAATTGCGAGTGGGCAAGCTGCGCGTGTCGTAATAACAAAAACATGTTCGAAATGTAACAATTATCGACTGCGACGTTTACGTATTGTAGGGTGGCCTTTGTCGAGTGTCATTTGCACACGCAGAAATATCGCGGCGAAAACTCTATCGGCGTTGTTCAAAGCGCGTGAATCACACACGATTATATTTTCGACGTGTTTGGGAAAGGCTGTATAAATAAAAAAAAAAAAAAAAAAAGAGGGAAAAGAAAAAAACTCGATAAACCTGTATGTATATATCGACTCTATTAATTGCTAGATATCTTCCAGCCTGATTCAACAAGGTATAGCACGACGTGTGTAAATTTTATACACGTATGCTTTGGGCGCGCGTATATATTATATATATATATATATGCATACGTGTAGACAGATCTGGGTAAAATCAATTTTACTTATTTCTTGTTAGAGGTAGATCTACAAAAAGGTTTGCTATCCCTGTAAGATTCATCAGTTCTGACATAGTCACTTGCCCTATATATTTCGCCGTATCTATCCGTGATTTCTGCATACTCGTGTTTTACGGCGGGCGTGATCGATAATTCTTACGGTAAAGCCGGCCGAACCTGCAACACTAGCGAATGTCATAACGTATTTGCGTTGTTAAGAGGCATCGGCGCGAACGCGTCCAACCGGGCCGTACTCGTTATTAATTATTGATGGCCACGGCCATAACATGACGCCGTAATAACGGTCGAAAATGGAGGAATGTATATAGCGTCGAATATCTACATGTGTACTCTCTCTCTCTCTCTCTCTCTCTCTCTCTCTCTCTCTCTCTCTCTCTCTCTCTCTCTCACACTCTCTCTCCCTCGCTCTCTGCCACTCTCGATAATAAATATATCTGGAAAGCCAAAAATTACTAACGTTGCGTATGTCGAGTGTCATTCACGCGTTGTTTTTTTATATTTCCGCTCAATATTGTGATTACGTGTTATTTAATCAAAATGCAGATCGGAATTGCGTAAAAAACAATTAGTATAAAAAGAGCGTTAGGTAAATCGTGGATCTCCGGAAGATCGAAACGATCATATTTATGGCGAGCGATAAAATGACAAAAAAAAAAAAATAAAAAAATAAAAAAAAACGCGAAAAACATAAATACACGACAGATACGCGTTTTTCTCTGGCGCAATGTAAAGTTACAACCACGATCGGGATCGAACTGGAAACCTATGTGTATTCCAGTTAACCGTAAATATCTCGAGATGCCGGTAGCGTTTCGTGAGAAAACTCAGTTTGCCATATCGTACGTAGCGTACGTAGCGTACGGCAGGTAGACTGCGGACGGATAAAGAAGAAAAGATTAAAGTGTTCGTGGACACAGGCTGCTCCACTTCTTCCAAGTGCAAACACGGGCAGGCAGGCCGGCCGGGCAGGCAGGCAGGCAGGCAGGTAGGAAAAGCGGGCATGCAGGCACGAGGCGAAGGTAGTCGATAAATAGCAAATACAAGGGAGACGAGCGTATCTTTAAAAATAGAGAAAACGGGGCTATTCGCGATCAAAGAAAAGACCGGGATGCTCGTATGCGAACGGTCGTATGCGGCGTCTCGCCTCGTGTGCACACGACACGTACACGTACGTGTGTACACACGCGTGCGATACGCGCGGATCTCAAGCACTGTGCTGTTGCCTTTGCCACTGGCTTGCTGTTGGGGCTATCGTGAAGGAAAAATGTGCGAGGGAAGGTATCGGGGGCGCGCACGCCGAGTTTCCTTTCTCCGGGGGTTAGTTTAACGAACCGATCCACCGCAGTTTCCTTTCCGCAGTTTCTTCCGACTTTCTTCTCTTACCTTCCTCCCGGCAGCACTCCGGGCACATTGGCACTCTCGGACCGTCCCGCACCCTTTCCCGCACCGCTTCCGTTTTCCAATTCTCACCGTCCCCGTAATGCACCCTTTTGTCGCGTGTCCTCGCCGCATCTCTCCCTACGGCTACGGCTACGGCTCGTTCGCTCTCCCGTTTGCGCGCGTTTTCACCCCCATTCCGATAATCTCATTTCTTAATTTCGTCGCGACACGTACGACGCCTACGATATTTTTTCCAATTTCGCGGCGGAACGATGAAGTGCCCGCACGACCGATTGCGGTTCCGCCGGCTCTCGAGGTGGAGAATCTGTCGGCGGGAATCTCTCTTTCGAAACGGAATAGGCTTTCCATCTCGAAGGGTGTTTTTATTAGAAGACGAGAAAATTAAATCCATTACGAAAAGTTACGTATACCTCGTGAGCTGAGCGCACGTGCTGAAGATTGAGATCCGAGCGCTTCATTTAGATGTGCGATCACCTGTCTGTTGGCGATATCGTGTTGATGTAGCAGACATAGCTGACCTAGTTGACGTGACTGAGATTTAAAGTGCGTGACTAATGCGGTAATATTATTGGCGGATTCATAGAAGCTTCTAATGAATTTGCTAATAATATCGCCACGTTAGTCACGCATTTTAATCCTCTCTCTGGCTCGTCCGCTTTCTCTTAAAAATTGGATTTAAAGGACGCATCAATTTCATTTTTAGTCTAAATTTCGTATCCACGAACGTACGAGCCGTATAGGTATTTGATGTATCTTTTTCAATGCGTTCGTTTTTTATTGTCCGCGTCCATTTGACATCTACGTGTATTTTCAAGCTCGCCCGAAGTATCTGGCACTTAGCACGTACGTTTCCTCGGAGTGACTTTCTTATTCCCGTGCGAAAGATTATTGCGCGAGGTCGAAAGATTATCTCCTTTCATACGGGAGGGAGGTCTTCTTTCCCGCGGCTACGTGACTCGAACGTGAGATCTCATCGCGAGGGGCGCATGCAACTTGTGTTAATATCACGCTTTATTGCCGCGTAATTTTTATCCCGGGGCTCTTCACGATTCATTGGCTGCCCTCGCTTCCTTTGTGATACCGATCGATGGGGGCGCAAAAAAAAGGTAGGCGCCAGCGCGCGAGGGAGAATCTCCGCCGATTTCGTTTTTCCTCTCCGCTCTTTTCAGGAACTTTACGCTCCGCCCCGCGGCAGTTTATTTCACGCTGTGACATTGCCGGCACGATAATTCCTCGCGTAACTCTAATCGAGAAGTGGATTCCCTTCGCATAATCGCGAGCGACCGGTTAATTTTCGGGATGAAACTTTCATCGACCCCCACGTCGGTACCACCCCGCCACCGCCATCGGGTGGAAAAGTTTCGCGTTTGTAAAGAGACTCGTCCATTCATATCGTAATTAGAGTAAACTGTGTGGGAAATTGTCGCGTTGTAAAGGGATCTTAGATCTGCATTTGATGATCCGCACAAGTGCAGTTGTGCCCGCGGACGAAAAAAAGAGACGCAGAATTGATTGTCCGGCATTAATAATGGACAAAGCGGATTATCGCCCGGACATTTTTCACGGCGCCCCTGTTGTTTGGCCGTAACATAATTCACTCGGCGACGCCCTCTCTCGCCCCTCTTCCGCTGGGATGTATTGTATTTGTTGCTAATATTATTGGAACGTATATTTGTTTGGTGGGCTTCGCGTTTAAACTGTGTTTTAACTGTGAGTGATATATGGAGTATTCACCGTCAGCCAAGTTAATGTCCACCTTGTGTTCAACTGTTATCATTATCGGCACAATGAATTTGCATCGTAATGGAATAAAGGGTAAAATAGAATTTTAATTTCGACGTTTGACGCTGAGATTTGTACGCGATACTTTTCACGTTTCACGCAGATTTTGCTCGCTACGCTATTATCGCGCTATTACGCACAATCACCTTCCATCGATGGCTTCTATCGTTCTACGGTGAGATTGCGATTTTTAACATTATTACACGAAGCCGAAGATAAATATTCGAGACGACTCTCTGTTTCGTTTTCCTCAACTCAATTCGCGCGGGCAATGATAGATGATTAATGACGAAAGTTTTGAAGAGAAGCGATAAAGTAGACGCATTAACGTATATAACGCGAATCATCTCGACGTGTTATCGGCTATTTCATGCTCTACAACGTTCTCCATCTACACGGGCTACCGACCTTTGATCATTCACTGTGTAGCCGACATATTTTCCAATAAGAGGAACGTAAATGTATTTATATAACGCGGCCAAGCTTGCGCGGGAGATCGATTAGAATAATCTGTCTCGGGGATATTTTGCATAACGCTGCGAATTTTTTTATATCTCGAGAAGTTTGCGTCACGAATGGTTTATTGATCTGGCAAGTAAAAAGGTGAATAGGCGCGATCTTTCTGGGATTAAGGAACAATTCGGTGATTCGCGTTATAAGCGTATTTGCGAGTTTCTCTCGCGGAAGCGTCTCTCGTATAAATTTACGATCTCTCGTAAAATCGACTTCGACATGTCGTTCACTTCAATCTCGTCGTTTGAGATTTTTTAAAAACTTTCTCTCGGACGTAAGCACGAATAGAATATAACATGTCCGACAAAAAAAAAAAAAAAAAAGAAGTATCAGGCGAGTCTGCCGATTTAGCGAAAGCGAGCTTTCGCGTACTTCGATTTGCGCGCCGCACGTTTTATTTATACTTTCGTCTCAACCCATCTGCCGAATCCACCCTTCTCGCTCCGGATACATCGAATTCAATATTTCCCCCGTCGGTTTTCGGAGGATGCATCTCAGCTTTAAGCCCGATTCTGTCGTGTCGACAGTTACAAACGAGACGTCCTATAACTGTCAGCGATGAGGGAGCTACCGGAACGCAGGAGCCTCCTTTCTTCGGGATTGCATTGCGAATATCTCGATCTCATCTTGTTCGCTTGGAAATTGCGCCTACCGCATGACTTATTGCGTCTTTCGTGCCACAATATATATATATATATATAAAGAGAATAGTTTCGAATACGAAACATGTTCTAATACTTTCTTTCGGCTCGGAATTCGGATCTTACAGAATTGTCATCTTGTGACCAAGAGTCACATATTGACGTACGATTGTAGAATATCGTTTATCCATATCGCTATTCTTGTTTGAGAAATCGACAGTCGTCTTGACGACTCCACGTTTAAAATTTGCATGAGAAAATTGACTATTCAAGGATACCCCGTTCCAGAATTTTTCCTTTCTCTCCTTCCTGCTCCGCGGTTAAAATTACACGTCACACGGCCGAAATAGAATATCTGTTCCTCCCGGTATAAATACCTATACATTAACGTCAAGCTCTGCTTACTGAATCGCGTGACTCCTCGAATAGCACCTCGAATTCTCGCGCTTCCTCAGGCGGGTCTCTCGAGCGCATACCGCGAGTTTGATGCACGCGTGCAGCTGGAGAATGCACGTCGGCACACCTGCAATCTTAAGTCCTCGGCTCCATCCAGCCGCCGCCAGTGGCAGCCAACACGAAAAAGGGCTTTCGCGATTGAATCTCGCTGGCGAGGATCGATTCCGCTCCCGGCGTTGTCTCACGGAAACGATTTTAGATTATTTCGCCATCGTCGATTCCTGATATCGGCGCGGCGGCGGGAGGGGGAGGAGGGGGGGGGGAAGGATTGAGGATAAGCAGCGGTGGCGTAGGTGGTAAGACACGAGGGATATAAGCCACTTGTTTCAGCCCGCATCAACGGGATATCCGACGGGATATATACGAATTTACTTCGAGCTAAGAGCCGTCGCTCGTCGCTTTTTGTTATTCAGCCGTATTCAGCCGCAGGTGCTTCCAGATGAAAAACCCGCGGCAGTCAGCTTTGTTACCCGGAGCCGTTCGCGATAAAGCGAAGGGAACATAACGTTTCCTTCCCATTTACCTAACGTATTAAAAAATTGATGTGATGGTTAAATGGAGTATCTAGTACACGTTGAACTTGAATCACGCTGGGCCGCAGGTAGACGAATAAAAGTGCTACGAATGTTCTAAATATAAAGTACAAAGCTATAATAAAAATAATAAAAATGACGAAATGATGACAATGTGTCGTTAACATGTGCTTTCTAATTTTATCCATGTAAACTCGATTTAGAACAGTCACATTAAGAAGGTACGATCGGAAAATCAAAATGCTTCAATTTGTTTAAAAATTATATAGAATTTTATTTTAAATAAATATCACATTAATTTAAAATGGACCACAGTTTTTGAGATAGAAAAATTTTTATGAAACACATCTTATGAAAAATGCATTGAACGATTTACATTAATTTTGAAAATGCTTCAATCTATATAATATTATATAAAATAAACTTTTTTTACATGCAAAAGATTAATTCCATTTGACATGAGATTTTTTTTTTTTGGCTAAAGACAAAAGCTTATAAAGGTGTATCTATTTCCTACGTGAATGTCTACGTGAATGTCTGTAAATTATTCCCAATATTTGATTTGGACAACCTCATTTTTAGAATGCAACGCTACCAAGCTGATCAATAGTCATTCAACATGAAACATAAAACTATTTGTATTTTCTAACAATAGAATTTTAATAATATCAAAAATTAAAAGCGCTCAATGTGTATGCTTTCTTACACTGAAAAAAAAAATGCTGTTGAATTAACAGCATAGCCTAATTGGAAATAATTTTGTTAATTCAATGACATTATTAATGAAACGAAGATCTTGATTATTAAAACAAGAGTGTGATATACTGTTTCAGCATTTTTTTCTCAGTGTATACTAAAAATTATAAAAGTAGCCTTTCTTATCATTAAAAGATTTTCACATATTAGTCGATATACCGGCGCGTAAGGAGGATAGAATATCCTCGCAAATGATCGATCCCTTTAAAATCTCGTAAAAATCAATATTTTCTTTGGTTAATGCGCGTCGTCACGTTGTGTCGTCCGGTAATTCGGCCCGCGAATGCGTGCGTTGCCCTTTTCGTTGAGAACATTAATCCGGCTGCGACACGCGATACGACAGTGTCCTGAGATTCTCGAATTACGATTTCGACAATCAACGTCGCTAGACGAGCCGCGACGTCGCCTGATGCGGCAGTAAGTAATTTGCTTTGGGGCTGGCGTCGTCTCGGATGGCAGCCGGTATTTGGTCGCACCCCGCTTAAGGCGCGGGACGGGGAGGACTATAAAGGAAGCCACGGTTTGTTAACGATGGATTAATTTACTGGCTAGAGGGTAGGGGGGAGAAGGTCGCGTAATCCCGGTACTTTCGGCGCATCCTTATTGATCGAGAGGGTGCTTCGGGGTTTAATTCGCGTCGTAACTCGCTGTTGGATAGTAAACGAGGGAGGATCGCGCAATTGTTTGTATACTTATCGGCACTTCCGCTTCTCGTCAGTCAGCAAAGTAGGTCGAAATAAAACGCGCCTCTCAAACCGCGATCATTGCATTTGCTCGATGGCGAATTAATTTCGCAAATATAGGCCATCGCGCTATGCCATCGCGATTTGGTGATCGATAACCGGATACTTCGGAATTGATTATCGAAGATAGTTAATACATAGAATTATAAATAAGATGGTAAAAAGACATTTCAATTGACAAAAGCACATTTTGCAGTTTTGAATCTTCAATATTTTTTTCTTTTAAATTTTACTATTTCTAGTTTTTATTCCTTTCGTCGGGAAGAAACTCAGGTTGATTTTAAATAGAAAAAAAAAATGAAGTGATTAAGATTTAATCGCGATTGAAATGTTCTATGTTATCATTTAATAGTTGCAAATTAATTGTAAATTGATACAATGTATAAATAATCTTGCAGAAGGCGATATCGAGCGAAAAGCAATTTATTCTTTTTTTTCCGCTTTCCGCTTTCTATAGACGACACATGCTTAACTCGACCCAATTCTGCGATTCGCCGTGAACAATATTTGTTGGCAGTTGTACGTGTAACAATTGCATAAAGTTAGTTCACGACATCTGACTTGATGTAGAACTAGTTCCGTGCACAAGATAGCACAGAATTGCCTTGTTACTTTGCATGCTAAATTCTAACTTCTCACCGTTTAAACACCGTAAATACTATTACTTCCATACGAAGAAATTGAATAATATCGCGGCCCCTACCCTCTCTCTCTCTCTCTCTCTCTCTCTCTCTCTCTCGTCGTTACAACAATCGTTGTAAATCTTCATTGTCTTCTTTCTTTCACATTAAGGCATTTTTTCGCGATTGTCTGCCAACAAAGAACTACATTCCATTTTCTTTTCTAATTTCGATCGGATCGACGTGAAGCATTGATTGAGCACACACACACACACACACACACACACGCGCGCGCGCGCGCGCGCACACACACACACACACACACACACACACACACACACTTGATGATGTTCCGGGAAAAGTTCATTCACTCCAACTTCTTGCTACAATGCTACGGTGTTCGCTCTCTCCTTATACACCCCTTCGTCTTACGGTATTCGTCCATCAAGCCGCTGTTTCTATTCTTCACTCGGTGAACTCCCGACTATCGCGTTCGGTCATTGAGGTAGACCTCTCGATCTCCCTTTAAGGAACTGCCGAAGACCATCCGCGTACCGGTTTAGCCGCTCGTTTTTCCCGATCTCGTAACAATGCCGCCAACGGAGATTCATGGTCGTTCTAGGAAAAAGGAGGGGCCAAAGGAGTAGCGGAGAAATGGATGTTGTCACGTCGGGTAATGTATCTATCCTGCAGCGCGCTCCTTCCATCGTACCGTCGTAATGCTAATCGTTCGCTGATATCGCTCGTTCAAAGAGCATTAGCCTCGTTTACATTCGCGATTTCTCAATTACCACGGCGATTATGGATGCGTGCGCGCGACTCCGCAAGCGAGCTGCAAATGTGTTTGTAAGGAGCCGTCTCTCTCTCTCTCTCTCTCTCTCTCTCTCTCTCTCTCTCTCTCTTTCTCTCTCTCCGACTGAAAAGTTCGCTCGCGCGAGATCTTTGCGGCTTAAATCGAGCATGACGGTTTCGTTGAAAGACACAATTTTCCGTTACACGAAATAATACATTTCGTGCGCGCATTAATACATTTACTTTGTATCTTCCTTGGGTATCCGTATCCGTCCATGGATATTTCTACGCTCGGTTATTCTAGCTCGGCGCTGTCATAGCGTACCCTTGAAGGAAATAGCATTTACGGATTTACGTAGTACTGAAGTTACGTTTCTCGTTTGCATTACGACTTGAAAAAGTGGATTCGCGATATGCCATATCAACGGGGCGGGTCTATACGCACTTAGCATGAAAAGCCTCTAGCGATGAGGAATCTGACCTTCCACGACGGGGGGGGGGGATAGATGGTGATTTTGCGGAGAAAAGACCGCGGCTAAATTAAAGCAACGGCGGAATTCTCAGGCGGTGCAAATAATCCGTCGTTAGGCGACGAGGATGCACAAAAGATTCTAGGGAGCTCGTCTGATCTCCAACAATAAGGCGCCCGACCCGCTCATCTCGTATTCCTAATTGAGTCTTGAAGCTTGAGTCACTTTTGTACGTACCTACGAAACTATCTCGACGGCCCATTTATACCTCTCTTATAGTCACGTAGATAAAGAAGCGAGTCCTTGATATTATATATAAAAATGGAATCGCATCGACCTCTGATATCGCGCTGAGACCTTGCATCGCTTCGTTGTCGCTTCGTTATGACAAAGCGCCGTGAAGTCACCATTTCTCTAACCCCAGTAAAATTTCCATCGAAAATATCTAGTTTACGGCACGTACTTCCGTTCGTTCTCTTCCTTGTAATCACGATAGCGATTCGCGCATCGGAGGTGCTGTATCCTGTTTCGCTAACGAGCGCCCGCGTCCCGGCTTCTTCCCGGTAATTGAAAGTCGCGAATTCGTATTCGTACACGCGCGCGGGAATAATGAGCTGAAACGAATTATTAATGTCGCGTATTAATCTAGCGTTACGTGTTCCACGATACCACCCGCCCTGGATTGATGGAGCTCTTGACTTCCAGGATTATATTTCTGTCATAATAATGCGGGACACTGCTGTCGGGCAAGATAAGAAGAAGAAATGTCTGTCCCATCAGCGTGATGAAAAGATGATGGGATCAGGATCTTCTCGTAATGAAGCGCTTCATAATCTCTCTCTCTCTCTCTCTCTCTCTCTTTCCGGTGAAATTTAATTGTTCGCCCTGGAACGCGTAAGCCCGCGAGATATCACCCTCGTCTCCTCACTCGGAGAGTCACTTACGTCTTCTCATCAATGCTGCATCCGCGAGCGCGCGCGATACGTGATATTTTATTAATTTTATATTTTTGGCTACTTCCGTAATTATTCTATCAATTTAATGCTCGGAGCATTTTATGAGACTAATCGCGAGTGGCGGTGGGTTACCTCTTTTAAAGCTCCGCCGTTAGCTAGCCCGGGATAGAGGGTCAGTTCTTCTCTCGAGTCTTATCGCAGGATGGATAAGAGGTACTTCCGTCAGCGTGATAAAAAGTCGATGAGATCAGAGGCGTCTGGTGACGGGGGGGAGGGGGGGGGGGTCTGGTAGATCGCGGCCTCCTATGGGAAATCGCGTATCATGAGGAACGGCGAAACGCCGTCGACCAATGGCGAGCCGTCACTCAGCGGCGGCATGAACGATATGTCAACGTCAGACATAAGGACAGGTAGGGATGAAAGGGATTAAAGGGAAAACTTCCCCTGCTCTTCCCCCCCCCCTCTCTCTCTCTCTCTCTCTTTCTCTCTCCATCTGTGTGTCTCTTTGTTTCTCCCAGAAAATTCTTCAGTCGTGGCGGATGACAGATCATGAAAATAATAATGTGTCAATGTTACGACTGTCAAGGGGGTTGTGCCAAAGTGTTTTCGCGCGTGCACCATCGTTACAGATACCGAACCGTAGCTACCTTTTATGGCAACCGTCTCTATCGATAAATGCGCGTTCGCCGCCCCATCATCCTTCTCTCATATCCCCTGCATCTCTGTACTCGAACAAAGAACACTCCACGCTCGGCGAGGACAAATGTCCGATCGTAAAATTAACATTAATCGCGCCACGATCGTGAGCTACGAGATGGAGGTGGTTTCGGCGGTCCGCGGCAGGGAAACGCGTCGCTTCGCATAAATTCGCGCGGTTGATTCGCGAGGCACTTGGACGCGGCCGGATCGTAAAACTTTCTCCACTCGGGAGGGAGGGAGGGGGGTGCGATAAGGTCGGCTGTATAGCATGCGATATACCCGTACGATATGCATACGCGATCACTTCAAGCACGATTTCCAGGCTACTTGAGAACACACGTTTACACACGCATCGCACACATCAGTGCCGGGTATTATTGCCCGCGTTCTCTTTAACGCCGCCGTTTAAAATGCACCGACGCGCGTATTCCGACCGCGACGAACGACCGGGGCGATCCGATACGATCGGATATATACGTAGTGTCGCGCTCTTAAATTCAATAAATCTTTTTCCCTGCCCTGCGTGAAATCGTGCGACAGGTCGGATCGATGTCACGATCTTTGCGCAACACTAATTCGGTAATAATATCATTCTCACGCGCGGTAAGTAGATTAGGAGGGATCGATCCGTTGGCGCGACCTTACATGATTGACGCGCGTTCATCTTCAGATATCAGTGCTAATATCTCCGATCGCGATAACACGTAACCTAAACAGCCTAACATTACTTTACGGTTTTGTTAATTTACATCGTCGGTTGCGTGCAATTATCAGATCACTATCGTCGCGTTCGCGGTGTCATTTGCCCTCTCCCCCTTCCCCCCCTCTCTCTCTCTCTCTCTCTCTCTCTCTCTCTCTCCGCGCGCTCGTGTGAATTATTGTACGCGTCACGAGAGAAAGAGCATGCCGGATCGCGCACGAATACTCGCGTTTTTTTTCGCCATTTGAGTTTAATGTCGCCGTCACCGGGCGTGCTCGGAACGGGACACGCGCGATGCGCGACAGTTTGCCGGGGGATCTTTATCAAATCTGTCCCGATGGTGTTGGACCTCCATGCTTATGCTAATTTTTGAGTTACACCCGTCAAGTCGAGTACGTGTGTGTGTGTGTGTGTGTGTGTGTGTGGGGGGGGGGGGGCGGGGGGGGAGATATGCATTATGGCTCGTAACGTCTATTTTTAAACGTAGCGCGACGCGCGTTATCGCGCGTGTCCCATAACGATTAACACGTGTTTCTTTCTTCTTTTTTTTCTCTCCTTTATGTAACCTCGATATCGATCGGCTTTCGCCCCCTCCCTCCCCCCCTCGCCGTTTCCAGTAACGCACGCCTCTTCTATCTGATTACGTAGCTCTCACACGGTGGTGTAAGTTGGGGAAACAGCCGAAGATATAGAAAGAAATAGAACCACGACGGTTTCATCGATTCTTTTACCTTTTTATAGATTTCACTATTTTAATCCTCGGCGTAACGCGACAGAACCTGACCTGCTTGCGTTTAACCGAAGCACTGATCCGTGCGTTAATCGCGTCTTTCATTATAACGCACAATAGGATTCGCTTCAAAAAGCAATATATTATTATTTGAATATTACAGCGTTAATGTGTGCGAAAAAATAAATTTTTTATGCAAATAATTGTTTAAATTAAAGGAGCGTTAGATAGGAATCTATAATTCCGTTTTTCGGATGAAATTTACTCCATCGAGTATGAAATTTTTATTTATACATCTATGCAGTCAACGAAACACAACTGCTTTGAAAGATTCTGTAATGATTATATAATGCCACTTATTAAAATGCACATTTGGTCGCATTTATTATTCGTTAAAGGAAAGATTTGTTTCGTGCACGCACGAACGAAATATACATGAATGAATGCGGAGAATCATTCGCAGCAATTGGCTCGGTGGCAGCGATAACGCGACTGATGTGTTAGGTTATAATGTTCGATTTCCCGTAGGATTCTTGCGCGACTGATCACTCGACAGTGGTAGTCAGGGGTCATCTGTTCGCCAAACGGATAACCCCTCGGGGAATGACGCTTTCACTGACTCGCGGCGGGACACCACCGGTGTTAACATCGAGCGCTCCGCGAATTAATTTCCGAGGTATATTTTTTTTTTCTTTCACCCCTGGGAATACTTAGTGCTTGTATGCGGCTATTTTTCCAGCACGTATATATATCTTTCCCCGCGAAACTATGTCGTATTGTTTCACACTACATTTCTAAGTAGCACGTTGGTACTACTTAGAAAAAAAAAAAAAGAAAGAAAAAAATAATAAAATCTGTATGGCATCATTACCTTGCCGCTAAAATGTTAATTAGCGAGAGAACATTTTGCAGTGCAAAATGAGAATTTAAAAATCACATTTGACGCCGTATCTCTAATTCAATTTTATATTTAATTAAATATATGTGTGTGTATGTGTGTGTGTGTGTGTGTGGAGATTAGAAAAATTTTCGGCCAAATTTCGAGACACGGTTTTTTTGTTATTTAAGAATAAATGGGATAAGAAAGAAAACATCTTGTCCGATCTCTTCCGATCTCTTTTACAAAGATATCGATTCCGCTTGAGAAAACCGAGCCTCGAGCATCATCAAAATCGCCGGAGCTTAAAGTACTTGGTACTCGGATATTAACTCTCCCTGCGAATTTCTGCGATTCCGTGGACGAGGAAGATAACGGAAAATACACTTATCGACAATCGTAATATCGTCCCGGACGAGTCCGTCTAACCGACCGGAAAACGCATTTCGGAAACCGCGACAAAGTCCTACGTTAGACGCTACGGCGACTACCGGCTTTCGAAGAAAACGCTTTAAAGTTTTAATCGTGCTTCACGACTCGTTACCTATCGACCATACTTCGGCTCTGTGCCGCATACGCTCTCGCCGCGTGTCCCGGGAGGCTAAACTACTTGCCCGAACTTGTTGAAACTCTCGTTGCTACAATTTCAGAACGACTACTTACATAATGCTATTTCAAGACTGCCGTGTAACGATGAAAAATATATTTATAATCTTCGACCTTTCTCGCGTTTATGTTAAAGTATCAGACCGCTGCGAGGGCGTTTTCTCTCTCTCTCTCTCTCTCTCTCTCTCTCTCTCTCTCTTTGCGAAAGCCTTTTCATCTAATGTCAATGGTGAAACACCGCTTTCAACCCTATCGGCACGGCCGATGATTACACACATTTTCTTCTATGATATTTTCATGAAAAGTAATCATCCTGCAAATCGATTTTAATCTGCGTTTCAAGGATATTCCATTTATTTTCGACGTAATGTGATAATACTGATTTCCGTAGTACTATTGGTTGAAATTCTTTAAAACACTCCCTTTCATAAGTTTCATACAAGTTATCGACAAATCCTGGTTGAAATGCAAATGGGATTGCAGAATCGAAAAACTTTTCTAGCGCCGGGGAAGGTAGCTATTTCAACGGGGCGTTCTATATCGTTGCGGAATCTTTCAGAAAAATGCATTTTGCGTACCGCAGTAGTTTTTGTTTGTAGAAATTAAAATGGAAACGATGATGAATGTGGACATAGCGATATTCATAATGGGCGGGAATTATGACGTTAGATCGCATCAACGTTTTACATGAATTAAGATTGCCGAGGGGGGGTTGTTTTCGTCATTATCGCGAATCGCACTATCGGCAATCGCGCGCATTTTGAAGCGGCGTTTCTTCGCGCGCGAGGCACAAAAGAATTTCTCAAAATTGTCAAGCGAGCCTTTGTACAGCGGGATGTTTCGCAGCAGATTGCTTGTCGAGGGTTTCGTCGTAAACAAAATTCCTCTGTAATATTCTGACTTGATTCCCCAATGCGAGGAGATTCTAACGTGCTTTCCTTCTCAAAGGGGCGGAGAAAGAGAAGCGGGGAGAAGGCAAGAATATTTTTCATGTGTGGGAGTTCTCGATGTGATCCGCTTCGAGTACGAATTTTATCTTACCGTCGTTAATAGTATACGATATGGAAAACAAGTGGACGGATATGCATATACTATTCATAGCGACGGGAAAGGGATGAGAGTTATTTACATCATTTCCTCTTTCGCCCTCTCTCTCTCTCTCTCTCTCTCTCTCTCTCTCTCTCTCTCTCTCTTTCTGTAGTTTCTGTGCAAGGCGTTCCCGTGCAAAGAACGCATTTTATTGCGAAACTATGTCCTTCGGATCCAGTGAAGTGCTTCCGCTTCCTTCTTGGAAGGAAACACAAAATCGCGCGCCGTCAACCGACGTATCCCGCCAGTTTGAAGTTTTCCACCGAGCGATCCTCCTCGTTTCTCGCACTCCGTTTCTCCCGAAACTGTCCTAAAGCCGAAAGATACCCCGCCTCCGAGGCGATCGTCAAACGAACAACGTATCAAAAAAAAAAAAAAAAAAAAAAAACGTTCGTTCATTCTTCCGCGCCTCTCGTGCAACCGTTCGACCGAAGCGAGTTCATTTGTCACACGTCGCGCCGAAGACGAAAGATTTCCCGCGCGCATGGATCATTACGAAGAAGAGCGCGTTTACGCTCCGCTAAACAAACATAAATCTACGCGACGCGGAAAGCTAGACGAGGGTGGAACGAGAAACGTGGGGGAGGGAGGGAGGGAGGGAGGGAGCGTAAATCGTGTGTCTTCGCCGGGTACCATCGGTAATGGAACAACGCACCGAGGTCTGCACGCGTGCACAGGAGCGCGCTTGTGCATATCCGTCTACATTACGCTGCATAATTCATGGGGTTGTCATAGGCGCGAGAGGCGGATAATGGTACCGTACTGGCCGTAGGGCCCATTGTCCACGGGCAGGTGCCGTCAACTAACTTGGATCCGGAGGATGACGACTACGATGACGACCACGGCGGCGACGACGACGACGACGACGACGACGACGACGACAACGACGACTCTCGCATCGAATGTCCAGGATTCACGCACGCTGCGTCTCGCGCGGAGATTGTGTACGCCTCCCCCTCCCCTCCGTGTCCCTTCCATCCCCTCCATTTACATAACGCGTTGTCCGCATATTGTCATGCGAAAATTCACGCTCATTGTGCTGTCGCGCCGTGCATTACGCCGTGGCAAACAATACTTGTGCAACAGATCGACCGATGTCAAATCCGGGGAGCTACGAGAGATCGTTGTCCCCGCGTTGCAAATGGAACAACTCTCGCGCGCGCGCGTGATTTGTAAAACAGAGTATTATTTCTCGCGTGTTATTTTGCGAAAAATAATTCCTCGCAAAGAGAGAAGGTAGTAATTTAATTGGAAAAAAAAGGGAAAGGAAGAAAAAGAAAAAAAAACAGGTTTTCGATCCGGGCGTTTTTCAAGAGGACACGAGAGTGGCGGGAAAAAGATCGGGGCGATAATAGCATAATACGCTTCTAATCTCAGATGAATTTTCAGATAATTTCTTAATGGCCCCTGTCGTCTTGATGGCCACCCGTCAAAGTCGACGTCCCCGCGCACAATAGATGTAATTTTTTCATGTCTAAATAACGTCCGATAAAAAGTATACGCTCGTGCTGTATACGCGTTTGTATTAACAGCGCGCAGAGTTATCGTGCATAATATCAAAGCATAAACGCTTTACCGCCGTCCCGATATTTCACATTCGTCGTTTATAAACGTCACCGTCCAGACACAGTAAACCTGGGGCATAGTTTTTATTTTCCCTATAAAATTTCCTACCTAGGCGGAAATACTTCACCGCGATATTCCGCAATTCTCCGCCGGGAATTTGCGCGGCGCTCGGCCGTAGCCGCTTTGGTCATCGATGCGCCGGCCATTCGGACATACTTCGACGGCTATTTTGAATAAGAATAAATTCAACTCGGCGACGCCTCGAATTTATCACCGATAAATTCCGCGTCCGCGATTCGGCACCGCCACCACCACCGCCGCCGCCACCGCCGCCGCCGCCGCCGCCGCCGCCGCCGCCATTCTCGCGAGAAGAATGCGCAAAGCGCTGTCGCCGATGCGAACGTAACGGCTTCGTTAACTGCAATCGAACAGACGATCGCGATCCATCGATCACTCGGGCGTGGTATCGCGCGTAAATTGAATGAACTATGCGCGGAATGGACGCGAACAATACCGCGCAATTAAACGCGGATAAATTACGCGTTTCGTCACGGACTAGAATATAATAATACTCGATGCGCGTTTAATCGCGACAGATGTTTGCGATAAATGTGATACGCGTGCCGTCGAGATCGCTCGCTGATAAACTACGAAAACGAACTCCATAATTTCAACCGTCTAATTTCATTAAATTTTAATGACGCTCAATTTCAATAGGAATTGTGCATATTTGTTCGTATAAGATCGCCTCTCGCTGGCTAAATTAATATAATAGCGTTTCTCCGGAAATTAGGGTATTTGCGTTTAAAACATTTGAAATCTCTCTTTCGGAGAG